>NW_027254499.1:10000-295000 GCF_044704955.1 Pristiophorus japonicus
TGTATTCTAAAGACAGGATGTGTTCCACAATCAGGATGTGTTCTACAGTCGGTATGTGTTCTACAGCCAGGATGTGATCCACATTCACGCTGTGTTCCACAGTCAGGATGTGCTCCACTGTCAGGATCTGTTCTAAAGACAGGATGTGATCCACAGGCAGGATGTGTTCCACAGTCAGGATGTGTTCTACAGTCAGGATGTGTTCCACAGTCAGGATGTTTCCCACAGTCAGGATGTGTTCTGCAGTCAGGTTGTGTTATACAGTGAGGATGTGTTCCAGAGTCAGGATGTGTTGTACAGTCAGGATGTGTTCCACAGTCAGGATGTGATCCACAGTCAAGATGTATTCTGAAGACAGGATGTGTTCCACAATCAGGATGTGTTCTACAGTCGGTATGTGTTCTACAGCCAGGATATGTTCCACAGTCAGGATGCGTTCTACAGTCAGGATGTGCTCTACAGTCAGGATGTGAACCACAGTCAAGATGTTTTCTAGAGTCAGGATTTGATCAACAGTCAGGGTGTGTTCTACAGTCAGGATGTGTTCTGCAGTCAGGATGTGTTCTACAGACAGGATGTGTCCTACAGTCAGGAAGTCTTCTGCATTCAGGAAGCGTTCTACATTCAGGATGTGTTCTACAGACAGGATGTGTTCCACACTCAGGATGTGTTCTACAGTCAGGATGTGTTCTACAGTCAGGATGTGTTCTACAGTCAGGATGTATTTTACAGTCAGGATGTGTTCTACAGTCAGGACGTATTTTAGTCAGGATGTGTTCTGCAGTCAGGATGTGTTTTACAGTCAAGATGAGTTCTACAGTGAGGATGTGTTCTGCAGTCAGGATGTGTTCTACAGTCAGAATGTGTTCTACAGACAGGATGTGTCCTACAGTCAGGAAGTGTTCTGCATTCAGGAAGCGTTCTACATTCAGTATGTGTTCTACAGACAGAATGTGTTCCACACTCAGGATGTGTTCTACGGTCAGGATGTGTTCTACAGTCAGGATGTGTTCCACAGTCAGGGTGTTCTTAAGTCAGGATGTGTTCTAAAGTCAGCATGTGTTCTACAGTCAGGGTTTGATCCACAGTCAGGATGTGTTCTACAGTCAGGATATGATCCACAGTCAAGATGTGTTCTACAGTCAGGATGTGTACCACAGTCAGGATGTGTTCTTAAGTCAGGATGTGTTCTACAGTCAGCATGTGTTCCACAGTCAAGGTTTGATCCACAGTCAGGATGTGTTCTACAGTCAGGATGTGTTCCACAGTCAGGATGTGTTCTACAGTCAGGATGTGTTCTACAGTCAGGATGTGTTCTACTGTCAGGAAGTGTTCCACAGTCAGGATGTGTTCTACATTCAGGATGTATTCTACAGTCAGGATGTGTTTTACAGTCAGGATGTGTTCTACAGACAGGATGTGTCCTACAGTCAGGAAGTGTTCTGCATTCAGGAAGCGTTCTACATTCAGGATGAGTTCTACAGACAGGATGTGTTCCACACTCAGGATGTGTTCTACAGTCATTATGTGTTCTACAGAGAGGATGCGTTCCACAGTCAGGATGTGTTCTACAGTCAGGATGTGTTCCACAGTCACAATGTGTTCCACAGTCAGGATGTGTTCGACAGTCAGGATGTGTTCTACAGTCAGGATGTGTTCCAAAGTCAGGATGTGTTCCACAGTTCTGATATGTTCTACAATCAGGATATGTTCAACAGTCAGGATGTGTGATACAGTCAGGATGTGATCCACAGTCAGGATGTGTTCAACAGTGAGGATGTGGACTACAGTCAGGATGTGTTCTACAGTCAGGATGTATTCCATAGACAGGATGTGTTCTACAGTCAGAAATTGTTCTACAGTCAGGAAGTGATCGTCAGTCAGGATGTGTTCTACTGTCAGGAAGTGTTCCACAGTCAGGATGTGTTCCATAGTCTGGATGTGTTCTACATTCAGGATGTGTTCTACTGTCAGGAAGTGTTCCACAGTCAGGATGTGTTCCATAGTCTGGGTGTGTTCTACAGTCAGGAGGTGATCCACAGTCAGGATGTGTTCCACAGTCAGGATGTGATCCACAGTAAGGATGTGATCCACAGTCAGGATGTGTTCTACAGTCATGATGTGTTCTACATTCAGGATGTATTCTACAGTCAGGATGTGATCCACAATCAGGATTTGTTTTACAGACAGGATTTGTTCTACCATCAGGATGTGTTCTGCAGTCTGGATGTGTCCTACAGTCAGGACGTGATCCACAAACAGGATGTGTTCTGCCGTCAAGATGTTTTCTGCTGTCAGGATGTGTTCTACTTTCAGGATGTGTTCCACGCTCAGGATGTGATCCACAAACAGGATGTGTTCTGCCGTCAGGATGTGTTCTGCAGTCAGGTTGTGTTGTACAGTCAGGATGTGTTTTGCAGTCAGGATGTGTTCTACCGTCAGGATATGTTCTACAGTCAGGATGTGAGCCACAATCAGAATGTGTCCCACAGTCAGGTTGTGTTCTACAGTTTGGATGTGTTCTGCAGTCAGGATGTGTTTCTACAGAAAGAATGTGTTCCACAGTCAGGGTGTGATCTACAGTCAGGATGTATTCTACAGTCAGGATGTGTTCCACAGTCAGGATGTGTTCCACAGTCAGGTTGTGTTCTACAGTCAGGATGTGTTCCACAGTCAGGATGTGTTCTACAGTCAGGATATGTTCCACAGTCAGGATGTGTTCCACAGTCAGGATGTGTTCCACAGTCAGGATGTGATCCACAGTCAAGATGTATTCTAAAGACAGGATGTGTTCCACAATCAGGATGTGTTCTACAGTCGGTATGTGTTCTACAGCCAGGATGTGATCCACATTCACGCTGTGTTCCACAGTCAGGATGTGCTCCACTGTCAGGATCTGTTCTAAAGACAGGATGTGATCCACAGGCAGGATGTGTTCCACAGTCAGGATGTGTTCTACAGTCAGGATGTGTTCCACAGTCAGGATGTTTCCCACAGTCAGGATGTGTTCTGCAGTCAGGTTGTGTTATACAGTGAGGATGTGTTCCAGAGTCAGGATGTGTTCTACAGTCAGGATGTGTTCCACAGTCAGGATGTGATCCACAGTCAAGATGTATTCTAAAGACAGGAGGTGTTCCACAATCAGGATGTTTTCTACAGTCGGTATGTGTTCTACAGCCAGGATATATTCCACAGTCAGGATGCGTTCTACAGTCAGGATGTGCTCTACAGTCAGGATGTGAACCACAGTCAAGATGTTTTCTAGAGTCAGGATTTGATCAACAGTCAGGGTGTGTTCTACAGTCAGGATGTGTTCTGCAGTCAGGATGTGTTCTACAGACAGGATGTGTCCTACAGTCAGGAAGTGTTCTGCATTCAGGAAGCGTTCTACATTCAGGATGTGTTCTACAGACAGGATGTGTTCCACACTCAGGATGTGTTCTACAGTCAGGATGTGTTCTACAGTCAGGATGTGTTCTACAGTCAGGATGTGTTTTACAGTCAGGATGTGTTCTACAGTCAGGATGTGTTCTGCAGTCAGGATGTGTTCTACAGACAGGATGTGTCCTACAGTCAGGAAGTGTTCTGCATTCAGGAAGCGTTCTACATTCAGGATGTATTCTACAGACAGGATGTGTTCCACACTCAGGATGTGTTCTACAGTCAGGATATGTTCTACAGTCAGGATATGATCCACAGTCAGGTTGTGATCTACAGTCAGGATGTGTTCCACAGTCAGGATGTATTTTAGTCAGGATGTGTTCTGCAGTCAGGATGTGTTTCACAGTCAAGATGAGTTCTACAGTGAGGATGTGTTCTGCAGTCAGGATGTGTTCTACAGTCAGGATGTGTTCTACAGACAGGATGTGTCCTACAGTCAGGAAGTGTTCTGCATTTAGGAAGCGTTCTACATTCAGGATGTGTTCTACAGACAGAATGTGTTCCACACTCAGGATGTGTTCTACAGTCAGGATGTGTTCTACAGTCAGGATGTGTTCCACAGTCAGGATGTGTTCTAAAGTCAGGATGTGTTCTACAGTCAGCATGTGTTCTACAGTCAGGGTTTGATCCACAGTCAGGATGTGTTCTACAGTCAGGATGTGTTCCACAGTCAGGATGTGTTCTACAGTCAGGATGTGTTCTACTGTCAGGAAGTGTTCCACAGTCAGGATGTGTTCTACATTTAAGATGTATTCTACAGTCAGGATGTGTTTTACAGTCAGGATGTGTTCTAAAGTCAGGATGTGTTCTACAGTCAGCATGTGTTCTGCAGTCAGGATGTGTTCTACAGACAGGATGTGTCCTACAGTCAGGAAGTGTTCTGCATTCAGGAAGCGTTCTACATTCAGGATGTGTTCTACAGACAGGATGTGTTCCACACTCAGGATGTGTTCTACAGTCATTATGTGTTCTACAGAGAGGATGCGTTCCACAGTCAGGATGTGTTCTACAGTCAGGATTAGTTCCACAGTCACAATGTGTTCCACAGTCAGGATGTGTTCGACAGTCAGGATGTGTTCTACAGTCAGGAAGTGTTCTGCATTCAGGAAGCGTTCTACATTCAGGATGTGTTCTACAGACAGAATGTGTTCCACACTCAGGATGTGTTCTACAGTCAGGATGTGTTCTACAGTCAGGATGTGTTCCACAGTCAGGATGTGTTCTAAAGTCAGGATGTGTTCTACAGTCAGCATTTGTTCTACAGTCAGGGTTTGATCCACAGTCAGGATGTGTTCCACAGTCAGGATGTGTTCTACAGTCAGGATGTGTTCTACTGTCAGGAAGTGTTCCACAGTCAGGATGTGTTCTACATTCAGGATGTATTCTACAGTCAGGATGTGTTTTACAGTCAGGATGTGTTCTACAGTCAGGATGTGTTCTGCAGTCAGGATGTATTCTACAGACAGGATGTGTCCTACAGTCAGGAAGTGTTCTGCATTCAGGAAGCGTTCTACATTCAGGATGTGTTCTACAGACAGGATGTGTTCCACACTCAGGATGTGTTCTACAGTCATTATGTGTTCTACAGAGAGGATGCGTTCCACAGTCAGGGTGTGTTCTACAGTCAGGATGTGTTCCACAGTCACAATGTGTTCCACAGTCAGGATGTGTTCGACACTCAGGATGTGTTCTACAGTCAGGATGTGTTCCACAGTCAGGATGTGTTCCACAGTTCGGATATGTTCTACAGTCAGGATATGTTCAACAGTCAGGATGTGTGCTACAGTCAGGATGTGATCCACAGTCAGGATGTGTTCAACAGTCAGGATGTGGACTACAGGCAGGATGTGTTCTACAGTCAGGATGTATTCCATAGACAGGATGTGTTCTACAGTCAGAAATTGTTCTACAGTCAGGAAGTGATCGTCAGTCAGGATGTGTTCTACTGTCAGGAAGTGTTCCACAGTCAGGATGTGTTCCATAGTCTGGATGTGTTCTACATTCAGGATGTGTTCTACTGTCAGGAAGTGTTCCACAGTCAGGATGTGTTCCATAGTCTGGATGTGTTCTACAGTCAGGAGGTGATCCACAGTCAGGATGTGTTCCACAGTCAGGATGTGATCCACAGTAAGGATGTGATCCACAGTCAGGATGTGTTCTACAGTCAGGATGTGTTCTACATTCAGGATGTATTCTACAGTCAGGATGTGATCCACAATCAGGATTTGTTTTACAGACAGGATTTGTTCTACCATCAGGATGTGTTCTGCAGTCTGGATGTGTCCTACAATCAGGACGTGATCCACAAACAGGATGTGTTCTGCCGTCAAGATGTTTTCTGCTGTCAGGATGTGTTCTACTTTCAGGATGTGTTCCACACTCAGGATGTGATCCACAAACAGGATGTGTTCTGCCGTCAGGATGTGTTCTGCAGTCAGGTTGTGTTGTACAGTCAGGATGTGTTTTGCAGTCAGGATGTGTTCTACAGTCAGGATATGTTCTACAGTCAGGATGTGAGCCACAGTCAGAATGTGTCCCACAGTCAGGTTGTGTTCTACAGTTAGTATGTGTTCTGCAGTCAGGATGTGTTTCTACAGAAAGAATGTGTTCCACAGTCAGGGTGTGATCTACAGTCAGGATGTGTTCTGCAGTCAGGTTGTGTTATACAGTGAGGATGTGTTCCAGAGTCAGGGTGTGTTCTACATTCAGGATGTGTTCCACAGTCAGGATGTGATCCACAGTCAAGATGTATTCTAAAGACAGGATGTGTTCCACAATCAGGATGTGTTCTACAGTCGAGATGTGTTCTACAGCCAGGATGTGTTCCACAGTCAGGATGCGTTCTACAGTCAGGATGTGCTCTACAGTCAGGATGTGATCCACAGTCAAGATGTTTTCTAGAGTCAGGATTTGATCAACAGTCAGGATGTGTTCTACAGTCAGGATGTGTTCTGCAGTCAGGATGTGTTCTACAGACAGGATGTGTCCTACAGTCAGGAAGTGTTCTGCATTCAGGAAGCGTTCTACATTCAGGATGTGTTCTACAGACAGGATGTGTTCCACACTCAGGATGTGTTCCACAGTCAGGATGTGTTCTTAAGTCAGGATGTGTTCTACAGTCAGCATATGTTCTACAGTCAGGGTTTGATCCACAGTCAGGATGTGTTCTACAGTCAGGATGTGTTCTACTGTCAGGATGTGTTCTACATTCAGGATGTATTCTACAGTCAGGATGTGATCCACAGTCAGGATGTGTTCTACAGACAGGATGTGTTCTACCGTCAGGATGTGATCCAGTCAGCTAGTGTTGTGCAGTCAGGATATGTTCTGCAGATAGGATTTTTTCCACAGTCAGGATATGAAGCACAGTCAGGATGTGTTCCACAGTCAGGATGCGTTCTACTGTCAGGAAGTGTTCCAAAGTGAGGATTTGTTTGATAGTCTGGATATGTTCTACAGTCAGGATGTGATCCACATTCACGCTGTGTTCCACAGTCAGGATGTGCTCCACTGTCAGGATCTGTTCTAAAGACAGGATGTGATCCACAGGCAGGATGTGTTCTACAGTCAGGATGTGTTCCACAGTCAGGATCTGTTCTAAAGACAGGATGTGTTCCACATTCACGCTGTGTTCCACAGTCAGGATGTGCTCCACTGTCAGGATCTGTTCTAAAGACAGGATGTGATCCACAGGCAGGATGTGTTCTACATTCAGGATGTGTTCCACAGTCAGGATGTGATCCACAGTCAAGATGTATTCTAAAGACAGGATGTGTTCCACAATCAGGATGTGTTCTACAGTCGGGATGTGTTCTACAGCCAGGATGTGTTCCACAGTCAGGATGCGTTCTAAGTCAGGATGTGCTCTACAGTCAGGATGCGATCAACAGTCAAGATGTTTTCTAGAGTCAGGATTTGATCAACAGTCAGGATGTGTTCTACAGTCAGGATGTGTTCTGCAGTCAGGATGTGTTCTACAGACAGGATGTGTCCTACAGTCAGGAAGTGTTCTGCATTCAGGAAGCGTTCTACATTCAGGATGTGTTCTACAGACAGGATGTGTTCCACACTCAGGATGTGTTCCACAGTCAGGATGTGTTCCACAATCAGGATGTGTTCTAAAGTCAGGATGTGTTCTACAGTCAGCATATGTTCTACAGTCAGGGTTTGATCCACAGTCAGGATGTGTTCTACAGTCCGGATATGATCCACAGTCAAGATGTGTTCTACAGTCAGGATGTGTTCCACAATCAGGATGTGTTCTAAAGTCAGGATGTGTTCTACAGTCAGCATGTGTTCTACAGTCAGGGTTTGATCCACAGTCAGGATGTGTTCTACAGTCAGGATACGATCCACAGTCAAGATGTGTTCTACAGTCAGGGTGTGTTCCACAGTCAGGATGTGTTCTGAAGTCAGGATGTGTTCTACAGTCAGCATGTGTTCTACAGTCAGGGGTTGATCCACAGTCAGGATGTGTTCAACAGTCAGGATGTGGACTACAGTCAGGATGTGTTCTACAGTCAGGATGTATTCCATAGACAGGATGTGTTCCACAGTCAGGATGTGTTCTACATTCAGGATGTATTCTACAGTCAGGATGTGTTTTACAGTCAGGATGTGTTCTAAAGTCAGGATGTGTTCTACAGTCAGCATGTGTTCTGCAGTCAGGATGTGTTCTACAGACAGGATGTGTCCTACAGTCAGGAAGTGTTCTGCATTCAGGAAGCGTTCTACATTCAGGATGTGTTCTACAGACAGGATGTGATCCACACTCAGGATGTGTTCTACAGTCATTATGTGTTCTACAGAGAGGATGCGTTCCACAGTCAGGATGTGTTCTACAGTCAGGATTAGTTCCACAGTCACAATGTGTTCCACAGTCAGGATGTGTTCGACAGTCAGGATGTGTTCTACAGTCAGGAAGTGTTCTGCATTCAGGAAGCGTTCTACATTCAGGATGTGTTCTACAGACAGAATGTGTTCCACACTCAGGATGTGTTCTACAGTCAGGATGTGTTCTACAGTCAGGATGTGTTCCACAGTCAGGATGTGTTCTAAAGTCAGGATGTGTTCTACAGTCAGCATTTGTTCTACAGTCAGGGTTTGATCCACAGTCAGGATGTGTTCCACAGTCAGGATGTGTTCTACAGTCAGGATGTGTTCTACTGTCAGGAAGTGTTCCACAGTCAGGATGTGTTCTACATTCAGGATGTATTCTACAGTCAGGATGTGTTTTACAGTCAGGATGTGTTCTACAGTCAGGATGTGTTCTGCAGTCAGGATGTATTCTACAGACAGGATGTGTCCTACAGTCAGGAAGTGTTCTGCATTCAGGAAGCGTTCTACATTCAGGATGTGTTCTACAGACAGGATGTGTTCCACACTCAGGATGTGTTCTACAGTCATTATGTGTTCTACAGAGAGGATGCGTTCCACAGTCAGGATGTGTTCTACAGTCAGGATGTGTTCCACAGTCACAATGTGTTCCACAGTCAGGATGTGTTCGACAGTCAGGATGTGTTCTACAGTCAGGATGTGTTCCACAGTCAGGATGTGTTCCACAGTTCGGATATGTTCTACAGTCAGGATATGTTCAACAGTCAGGATGTGTGCTACAGTCAGGATGTGATCCACAGTCAGGATGTGTTCAACAGTCAGGATGTGGACTACAGTCAGGATGTGTTCTACAGTCAGGATGTATTCCATAGACAGGATGTGTTCTACAGTCAGAAATTGTTCTACAGTCAGGAAGTGATCGTCAGTCAGGATGTGTTCTACTGTCAGGAAGTGTTCCACAGTCAGGATGTGTTCCATAGTCTGGATGTGTTCTACATTCAGGATGTGTTCTACTGTCAGGAAGTGTTCCACAGTCAGGATGTGTTCCATAGTCTGGATGTGTTCTACAGTCAGGAGGTGATCCACAGTCAGGATGTGTTCCACAGTCAGGATGTGATCCACAGTAAGGATGTGATCCACAGTCAGAATGTGTTCTACAGTCAGGATGTGTTCTACATTCAGGATGTATTCTACAGTCAGGATGTGATCCACAATCAGGATTTGTTTTACAGACAGAATTTGTTCTACCATCAGGATGTGTTCTGCAGTCTGGATGTGTCCTACAATCAGGACGTGATCCACAAACAGGATGTGTTCTGCCGTCAAGATGTTTTCTGCTGTCAGGATGTGTTCTACTTTCAGGATGTGTTCCACACTCAGGATGTGATCCACAAACAGGATGTGTTCTGCCGTCAGGATGTGTTCTGCAGTCAGGTTGTGTTGTACAGTCAGGATGTGTTTTGCAGTCAGGATGTGTTCTACAGTCAGGATATGTTCTACAGTCAGGATGTGAGCCACAGTCAGAATGTGTCCCACAGTCAGGTTGTGTTCTACAGTTAGTATGTGTTCTGCAGTCAGGATGTGTTTCTACAGAAAGAATGTGTTCCACAGTCAGGGTGTGATCTACAGTCAGGATGTGTTCTGCAGTCAGGTTGTGTTATACAGTGAGGATGTGTTCCACAGTCAGGATGTGATCCACAGTAAGGATGTGAACCACAGTCAGGATGTGTTCTACAGTCAGGATGTGTTCTACATTCAGGATGTATTCTACAGTCAGGATGTGATCCACAATCAGGATTTGTTTTACAGACAGGATTTGTTCTACCATCAGGATGTGTTCTGCAGTCTGGATGTGTCCTACAATCAGGACGTGATCCACAAACAGGATGTGTTCTGCCGTCAAGATGTTTTCTGCTGTCAGGATGTGTTCTACTTTCAGGATGTGTTCCACACTCAGGATGTGATCCACAAACAGGATGTGTTCTGCCGTCAGGATGTGTTCTGCAGTCAGGTTGTGTTGTACAGTCAGGATGTGTTTTGCAGTCAGGATGTGTTCTACAGTCAGGATATGTTCTACAGTCAGGATGTGAGCCACAGTCAGAATGTGTCCCACAGTCAGGTTGTGTTCTACAGTTAGTATGTGTTCTGCAGTCAGGATGTGTTTCTACAGAAAGAATGTGTTCCACAGTAAGGGTGTGATCTACAGTCAGGATGTGTTCTGCAGTCAGGTTGTGTTATACAGTGAGGATGTGTTCCAGAGTCAGGGTGTGTTTTACATTCAGGATGTGTTCCACAGTCAGGATGTGATCCACAGTCAAGATGTATTCTAAAGACAGGATGTGTTCCACAATCAGGATGTGTTCTACAGTCGAGATGTGTTCTACAGCCAGGATGTGTTCCACAGTCAGGATGCGTTCTACAGTCAGGATGTGCTCTACAGTCAGGATGTGATCCACAGTCAAGATGTTTTCTAGAGTCAGGATTTGATCAACAGTCAGGATGTGTTCTACAGTCAGGATGTGTTCTGCAGTCAGGATGTGTTCTACAGACAGGATGTGTCCTACAGTCAGGAAGTGTTCTGCATTCAGGAAGCGTTCTACATTCAGGATGTGTTCTACAGACAGGATGTGTTCCACACTCAGGATGTGTTCCACAGTCAGGATGTGTTCTTAAGTCAGGATGTGTTCTACAGTCAGCATATGTTCTACAGTCAGGGTTTGATCCACAGTCAGGATGTGTTCTACAGTCAGGATGTGTTCTACTGTCAGGATGTGTTCTACATTCAGGATGTATTCTACAGTCAGGATGTGATCCACAGTCAGGATGTGTTCTACAGACAGGATGTGTTCTACCGTCAGGATGTGATCCAGTCAGCTAGTGTTGTGCAGTCAGGATATGTTCTGCAGATAGGATTTTTTCCACAGTCAGGATATGAAGCACAGTCAGGATGTGTTCCACAGTCAGGATGCGTTCTACTGTCAGGAAGTGTTCCAAAGTGAGGATTTGTTTGATAGTCTGGATATGTTCTACAGTCAGGATGTGATCCACATTCACGCTGTGTTCCACAGTCAGGATGTGCTCCACTGTCAGGATCTGTTCTAAAGACAGGATGTGATCCACAGGCAGGATGTGTTCTACAGTCAGGATGTGTTCCACAGTCAGGATCTGTTCTAAAGACAGGATGTGTTCCACAGTCAGGATGTGTCCCACAGTCAGGATGTGTTCTGCAGTCAGGTTGTGTTATACAGTGAGGATGTGTTCCAGAGTCAGGATGTGTTCTACATTCAGGATGTGTTCCACAGTCAGGATGTGATCCACAGTCAAGATGTATTCTAAAGACAGGATGTGTTCCACAATCAGGATGTGTTCTACAGTCGGGATGTTTTCTACAGCCAGGATGTGTTCCACAGTCAGGATGCGTTCTACAGTCAGGATGTGCTCTACAGTCAGGATGCGATCCACAGTCAAGATGTTTTCTAGAGTCAGGATTTGATCAACAGTCAGGATGTGTTCTACAGTCAGGATGTGTTCTGCAGTCAGGATGTGTTCTACAGACAGGATGTGTCCTACAGTCAGGAAGTGTTCTGCATTCAGGAAGCGTTCTACATTCAGGATGTGTTCTACAGACAGGATGTGTTCCACACTCAGGATGTGTTCCACAGTCAGGATGTGTTCCACAATCAGGATGTGTTCTAAAGTCAGGATGTGTTCTACAGTCAGCATATGTTCTACAGTCAGGGTTTGATCCACAGTCAGGATGTGTTCAACAGTCCGGATATGATCCACAGTCAAGATGTGTTCTACAGTCAGGATGTGTTCCACAATCAGGATGTGTTCTAAAGTCAGGATTTGTTCTACAGTCAGCATGTGTTCTACAGTCAGGGTTTGATCCACAGTCAGGATGTGTTCTACAGTCAGGATACGATCCACAGTCAAGATGTGTTCTACAGTCAGGATGTGTTCCACAGTCAGGATGTGTTCTGAAGTCAGGATGTGTTCTACAGTCAGCATGTGTTCTACAGTCAGGGGTTGATCCACAGTCAGGATGTGTTCAACAGTCAGGATGTGGACTACAGTCAGGATGTGTTCTACAGTCAGGATGTATTCCATAGACAGGATGTGTTCTACAGTCAGAAATTGTTCTACAGTCAGGAAGTGATCGTCAGTCAGGATGTGTTCTACTGTCAGGAAGTGTTCCACAGTCAGGATGTGTTCCATAGTCTGGATGTGTTCTACATTCAGGATGTGTTCTACTGTCAGGAAGTGTTCCACAGTCAGGATGTGTTCCATAGTCTGGATGTGTTCTACAGTCAGGAGGTGATCCACAGTCAGGATGTGTTCCACAGTCAGGATGTGATCCACAGTAAGGATGTGATCCACAGTCAGGATGTGTTCTACAGTCAGGATGTGTTCTACATTCAGGATGTATTCTACAGTCAGGATGTGATCCACAATCAGGATTTGTTTTACAGACAGGATGTGTCCTACAGTCAGCATATGTTCTATAGTCAGGGTTTGATCCACAGTCAGGATGTGTTCTACAGTCCGGATATGATCCACAGTCAAGATGTGTTCTACAGTCAGGATGTGTTCCACAATCAGGATGAGTTCTAAAGTCAGGATGTGTTCTACAGTCAGCATGTGTTCTACAGTCAGGGTTTGATCCACAGTCAGGATGTGTTCTACAGTCAGGATATGATCCACAGTCAAGATGTGTTCTACAGTCAGGGTGTGTTCCACAGTCAGGATGTGTTCTGAAGTCAGGATGTGTTCTACAGTCAGCATGTGTTCTACAGTCAGGGGTTGATCCACAGTCAGGATGTGTTCAACAGTCAGGATGTGGACTACAGTCAGGATGTGTTCTACAGTCAGGATGTATTCCATAGACAGGATGTGTTCTACAGTCAGAAATTGTTCTACAGTCAGGATGTGTTCTACAGTCAGGATGTGTTCCACAGTCAGGATGTGTTCTAAAGTCAGGATGTGTTCTACAGTCAGCATGTGTTCTACAGTCAGGGTTTGATCCACAGTCAGGATGTGTTCGACAGTCAGGATGTGTTCCACAGTCAGGATGTGTTCTACAGTCAGGATGTGTTCTACTGTCAGGAAGTGTTCCACAGTCAGGATGTGTTCTACATTCAGGATGTATTCTACAGTCAGGATGTGTTTTACAGTCAGGATGTGTTCTAAAGTCAGGATGTGTTCTACAGTCAGCATGTGTTCTGCAGTCAGGATGTGTTCTACAGACAGGATGTGTCCTACAGTCAGGAAGTGTTCTGCATTCAGGAAGCGTTCTACATTCAGGATGTGTTCTACAGACAGGATGTGATCCACACTCAGGATGTGTTCTACTATCATTATGTGTTCTACAGAGAGGATGCGTTCCACAGTCAGGATGTGTTCTACAGTCAGGATTAGTTCCACAGTCACAATGTGTTCCACAGTCAGGATGTGTTCGACAGTCAGGATGTGTTCTACAGTCAGGAAGTGTTCTGCATTCAGGAAGCGTTCTACATTCAGGATGTGTTCTACAGACAGAATGTGTTCCACACTCAGGATGTGTTCTACAGTCAGGATGTGTTCTACAGACAGGATGTGTTCCACAGTCAGGATGTGTCCCACAGTCAGGATGTGTTCTGCAGTCAGGTTGTGTTATACAGTGAGGATGTGTTCCAGAGTCAGGATGTGTTCTACATTCAGGATGTGTTCCACAGTCAGGATGTGATCCACAGTCAAGATGTATTCTAAAGACAGGATGTGTTCTACAGTCAGGAAGTGTTCTGCATTCAGGAAGCGTTCTACATTCAGGATGTGTTCCACAATCAGGATGTGTTCTACAGTCGGGATGTGTTCTACAGCCAGGATGTGTTCCACAGTCAGGATGCGTTCTACAGTCAGGATGTGCTCTACAGTCAGGATGCGATCCACAGTCAAGATGTTTTCTAGAGTCAGGATTTGATCAACAGTCAGGATGTGTTCTACAGTCAGGATGTGTTCTGCAGTCAGGATGTGTTCTACAGACAGGATGTGTCCTACAGTCAGGAAGTGTTCTGCATTCAGGAAGCGTTCTACATTCAGGATGTGTTCTACAGACAGGATGTGTTCCACACTCAGGATGTGTTCCACAGTCAGGATGTGTTCCACAATCAGGATGTGTTCTAAAGTCAGGATGTGTTCTACAGTCAGCATATGTTCTACAGTCAGGGTTTTATCCACAGTCAGGATGTGTTCTACAGTCCGGATATGATCCACAGTCAAGATGTGTTCTACAGTCAGGATGTGTTCCACAATCAGGATGTGTTCTAAAGTCAGGATGTGTTCTACAGTCAGCATGTGTTCTACAGTCAGGGTTTGATCCACAGTCAGGATGTGTTCTACAGTCAGGATACGATCCACAGTCAAGATGTGTTCTACAGTCAGGGTGTGTTCCACAGTCAGGATGTGTTCTGAAGTCAGGATGTGTTCTACAGTCAGCATGTGTTCTACAGTCAGGTGTTGATCCACAGTCAGGATGTGTTCAACAGTCAGGATGTGGACTACAGTCAGGATGTGTTCTACAGTCAGGATGTATTCCATAGACAGGATGTGTTCTACAGTCAGAAATTGTTCTACAGTCAGGATGTGTTCTACAGTCAGGATGTGTTCCACAGTCAGGATGTGTTCTAAAGTCAGGATGTGTTCTACAGTCAGCATGTGTTCTACAGTCAGGGTTTGATCCACAGTCAGGATGTGTTCTACAGTCAGGATGTGTTCCACAGTCAGGATGTGTTCTACAGTCAGGATGTGTTCTACTGTCAGGAAGTGTTCCACAGTCAGGATGTGTTCTACATTCAGGATGTATTCTACAGTCAGGATTTGTTTTACAGTCAGGATGTGTTCTAAAGTCAGGATGTGTTCTACAGTCAGCATGTGTTCTGCAGTCAGGATGTGTTCTACAGACAGGATGTGTCCTACAGTCAGGAAGTGTTCTGCATTCAGGAAGCGTTCTACATTCAGGATGTGTTCTACAGACAGGATGTGATCCACACTCAGGATGTGTTCTACAGTCATTATGTGTTCTACAGAGAGGATGCGTTCCACAGTCAGGATGTGTTCTACAGTCAGGATTAGTTCCACAGTCACAATGTGTTCCACAGTCAGGATGTGTTCGACAGTCAGGATGTGTTCTACAGTCAGGAAGTGTTCTGCATTCAGGAAGCGTTCTACATTCAGGATGTGTTCTACAGACAGAATGTGTTCCACACTCAGGATGTGTTCTACAGTCAGGATGTGTTCTACAGTCAGGATGTGTTCCACAGTCAGGATGTGTTCTAAAGTCAGGATGTGTTCTACAGTCAGCATTTGTTCTACAGTCAGGGTTTGATCCACAGTCAGGATGTGTTCCACAGTCAGGATGTGTTCTACAGTCAGGATGTGTTCTACTGTCAGGAAGTGTTCCACAGTCAGGATGTGTTCTACATTCAGGATGTATTCTACAGTCAGGATGTGTTTTACAGTCAGGATGTGTTCTACAGTCAGGATGTGTTCTGCAGTCAGGATGTATTCTACAGACAGGATGTGTCCTACAGTCAGGAAGTGTTCTGCATTCAGGAAGCGTTCTACATTCAGGATGTGTTCTACAGACAGGATGTGTTCCACACTCAGGATGTGTTCTACAGTCATTATGTGTTCTACAGAGAGGATGCGTTCCACAGTCAGGATGTGTTCTACAGTCAGGATGTGTTCCACAGTCACAATGTGTTCCACAGTCAGGATGTGTTCGACACTCAGGATGTGTTCTACAGTCAGGATGTGTTCCACAGTCAGGATGTGTTCCACAGTTCGGATATGTTCTACAGTCAGGATATGTTCAACAGTCAGGATGTGTGCTACAGTCAGGATGTGATCCACAGTCAGGATGTGTTCAACAGTCAGGATGTGGACTACAGTCAGGATGTGTTCTACAGTCAGGATGTATTCCATAGACAGGATGTGTTCTACAGTCAGAAATTGTTCTACAGTCAGGAAGTGATCGTCAGTCAGGATGTGTTCTACTGTCAGGAAGTGTTCCACAGTCAGGATGTGTTCCATAGTCTGGATGTGTTCTACATTCAGGATGTGTTCTACTGTCAGGAAGTGTTCCACAGTCAGGATGTGTTCCATAGTCTGGATGTGTTCTACAGTCAGGAGGTGATCCACAGTCAGGATGTGTTCCACAGTCAGGATGTGATCCACAGTAAGGATGTGATCCACAGTCAGGATGTGTTCTACAGTCAGGATGTGTTCTACATTCAGGATGTATTCTACAGTCAGGATGTGATCCACAATCAGGATTTGTTTTACAGACAGAATTTGTTCTACCATCAGGATGTGTTCTGCAGTCTGGATGTGTCCTACAATCAGGACGTGATCCACAAACAGGATGTGTTCTGCCGTCAAGATGTTTTCTGCTGTCAGGATGTGTTCTACTTTCAGGATGTGTTCCACACTCAGGATGTGATCCACAAACAGGATGTGTTCTGCCGTCAGGATGTGTTCTGCAGTCAGGTTGTGTTGTACAGTCAGGATGTGTTTTGCAGTCAGGATGTGTTCTACAGTCAGGATATGTTCTACAGTCAGGATGTGAGCCACAGTCAGAATGTGTCCCACAGTCAGGTTGTGTTCTACAGTTAGTATGTGTTCTGCAGTCAGGATGTGTTTCTACAGAAAGAATGTGTTCCACAGTCAGGGTGTGATCTACAGTCAGGATGTGTTCTGCAGTCAGGTTGTGTTATACAGTGAGGATGTGTTCCAGAGTCAGGGTGTGTTCTACATTCAGGATGTGTTCCACAGTCAGGATGTGATCCACAGTCAAGATGTATTCTAAAGACAGGATGTGTTCCACAATCAGGATGTGTTCTACAGTCGAGATGTGTTCTACAGCCAGGATGTGTTCCACAGTCAGGATGCGTTCTACAGTCAGGATGTGCTCTACAGTCAGGATGTGATCCACAGTCAAGATGTTTTCTAGAGTCAGGATTTGATCAACAGTCAGGATGTGTTCTACAGTCAGGATGTGTTCTGCAGTCAGGATGTGTTCTACAGACAGGATGTGTCCTACAGTCAGGAAGTGTTCTGCATTCAGGAAGCGTTCTCCATTCAGGATGTGTTCTACAGACAGGATGTGTTCCACACTCAGGATGTGTTCCACAGTCAGGATGTGTTCTTAAGTCAGGATGTGTTCTACAGTCAGCATATGTTCTACAGTCAGGGTTTGATCCACAGTCAGGATGTGTTCTACAGACAGGATGTGTTCTACCGTCAGGATGTGATCCAGTCAGCTAGTGTTGTGCAGTCAGGATATGTTCTGCAGATAGGATTTTTTCCACAGTCAGGATATGAAGCACAGTCAGGATGTGTTCCACAGTCAGGATGCGTTCTACTGTCAGGAAGTGTTCCAAAGTGAGGATTTGTTTGATAGTCTGGATATGTTCTACAGTCAGGATGTGATCCACATTCACGCTGTGTTCCACAGTCAGGATGTGCTCCACTGTCAGGATCTGTTCTAAAGACAGGATGTGATCCACAGGCAGGATGTGTTCTACAGTCAGGATGTGTTCCACAGTCAGGATCTGTTCTAAAGACAGGATGTGTTCCACAGTCAGGATGTGTCCCACAGTCAGGATGTGTTCTGCAGTCAGGTTGTGTTATACAGTGAGGATGTGTTCCAGAGTCAGGATGTGTTCTACATTCAGGATGTGTTCCACAGTCAGGATGTGATCCACAGTCAAGATGTATTCTAAAGACAGGATGTGTTCCACAATCAGGATGTGTTCTACAGTCGGGATGTGTTCTACAGCCAGGATGTGTTCCACAGTCAGGATGCGTTCTACAGTCAGGATGTGCTCTACAGTCATGATGCGATCCACAGTCAAGATGTTTTCTAGAGTCAGGATTTGATCAACAGTCAGGATGTGTTCTACAGTCAGGATGTGTTCTGCAGTCAGGATGTGTTCTACAGACAGGATGTGTCCTACAGTCAGGAAGTGTTCTGCATTCAGGAAGCGTTCTACATTCAGGATGTGTTCTACAGACAGGATGTGTTCCACACTCAGGATGTGTTCCACAGTCAGGATGTGTTCCACAATCAGGATGTGTTCTAAAGTCAGGATGTGTTCTACAGTCAGCATATGTTCTACAGTCAGGGTTTGATCCACAGTCAGGATGTGTTCAACAGTCCGGATATGATCCACAGTCAAGATGTGTTCTACAGTCAGGATGTGTTCCACAATCAGGATGTGTTCTAAAGTCAGGATGTGTTCTACAGTCAGCATGTGTTCTACAGTCAGGGTTTGATCCACAGTCAGGATGTGTTCTACAGTCAGGATACGATCCACAGTCAAGATGTGTTCTACAGTCAGGATGTGTTCCACAGTCAGGATGTGTTCTGAAGTCAGGATGTGTTCTACAGTCAGCATGTGTTCTACAGTCAGGGGTTGATCCACAGTCAGGATGTGTTCAACAGTCAGGATGTGGACTACAGTCAGGATGTGTTCTACAGTCAGGATGTATTCCATAGACAGGATGTGTTCTACAGTCAGAAATTGTTCTACAGTCAGGAAGTGATCGTCAGTCAGGATGTGTTCTACTGTCAGGAAGTGTTCCACAGTCAGGATGTGTTCCATAGTCTGGATGTGTTCTACATTCAGGATGTGTTCTACTGTCAGGAAGTGTTCCACAGTCAGGTTGTGTTCCATAGTCTGGATGTGTTCTACAGTCAGGAGGTGATCCACAGTCAGGATGTGTTCCACAGTCAGGATGTGATCCACAGTAAGGATGTGATCCACAGTCAGGATGTGTTCTACAGTCAGGATGTGTTCTACATTCAGGATGTATTCTACAGTCAGGATGTGATCCACAATCAGGATTTGTTTTACAGACAGGATGTGTCCTACAGTCAGCATATGTTCTACAGTCAGGGTTTGATCCACAGTCAGGATGTGTTCTACAGTCCGGATATGATCCACAGTCAAGATGTGTTCTACAGTCAGGATGTGTTCCACAATCAGGATGTGTTCTAAAGTCAGGATGTGTTCTACAGTCAGCATGTGTTCTACAGTCAGGGTTTGATCCACAGTCAGGATGTGTTCTACAGTCAGGATACGATCCACAGTCAAGATGTGTTCTACAGTCAGGGTGTGTTCCACAGTCAGGATGTGTTCTGAAGTCAGGATGTGTTCTACAGTCAGCATGTGTTCTACAGTCAGGGGTTGATCCACAGTCAGGATGTGTTCAACAGTCAGGATGTGGACTACAGTCAGGATGTGTTCTACAGTCAGGATGTATTCCATAGACAGGATGTGTTCTACAGTCAGAAATTGTTCTACAGTCAGGATGTATTCTACAGTCAGGATGTTGTCTACAGTCAGGATGTGTTCTACAGTCAGGATGTATTCCATAGACAGGATGTGTTCTACAGTCAGAAATTGATCCACAGTCAGGATGTGTTCTACAGTCAGGATGTGTTCTACAGACAGGATGTGTTCCACAGTCAGGATGTGTCCCACAGTCAGGATGTGTTCTGCAGTCAGGTTGTGTTATACAGTGAGGATGTGTTCCAGAGTCAGGATGTGTTCTACATTCAGGATGTGTTCCACAGTCAGGATGTGATCCACAGTCAAGATGTATTCTAAAGACAGGATGTGTTCCACAATCAGGATGTGTTCTACAGTCGGGATGTGTTCTACAGCCAGGATGTGTTCCACAGTCAGGATGCGTTCTACAGTCAGGATGTGCTCTACAGTCAGGATGCGATCCACAGTCAAGATGTTTTCTAGAGTCAGGATTTGATCAACAGTCAGGATGTGTTCTACAGTCAGGATGTGTTCTGCAGTCAGGATGTGTTCTACAGACAGGATGTGTCCTACAGTCAGGAAGTGTTCTGCATTCAGGAAGCGTCCTACATTCAGGATGTGTTCTACAGACAGGATGTGTTCCACACTCAGGATGTGTTCCACAGTCAGGATGTGTTCCACAATCAGGATGTGTTCTAAAGTCAGGATGTGTTCTACAGTCAGCATATGTTCTACAGTCAGGGTTTGATCCACAGTCAGGATGTGTTCTACAGTCCGGATATGATCCACAGTCAAGATGTGTTCTACAGTCAGGATGTGTTCCACAATCAGGATGTGTTCTAAAGTCAGGATGTGTTCTACAGTCAGCATGTGTTCTACAGTCAGGGTTTGATCCACAGTCAGGATGTGTTCTACAGTCAGGATACGATCCACAGTCAAGATGTGTTCTACAGTCAGGGTGTGTTCCACAGTCAGGATGTGTTCTGAAGTCAGGATGTGTTCTACAGTCAGCATGTGTTCTACAGTCAGGGGTTGATCCACAGTCAGGATGTGTTCAACAGTCAGGATGTGGACTACAGTCAGGATGTGTTCTACAGTCAGGATGTATTCCATAGACAGGATGTGTTCTACAGTCAGAAATTGTTCTACAGTCAGGATGTGTTCTACAGTCAGGATTTGTTCCACAGTCAGGATGTGTTCTAAAGTCAGGATGTGTTCTACAGTCAGCATGTGTTCTACAGTCAGGGTTTGATCCACAGTCAGGATGTGTTCTACAGTCAGGATGTGTTCCACAGTCAGGATGTGTTCCACAGTCAGGATGTGTTCTACAGTCAGGATGTGTTCTACTGTCAGGAAGTGTTCCACAGTCAGGATGTGTTCTACAGTCAGCATGTGTTCTACAGTCAGGGGTTGATCCACAGTCAGGATGTGTTCAACAGTCAGGATGTGGACTACAGTCAGGATGTGTTCTACAGTCAGGATGTATTCCATAGACAGGATGTGTTCTACAGTCAGAAATTGTTCTACAGTCAGGATGTGTTCTACAGTCAGGATGTGTTCCACAGTCAGGATGTGTTCTAAAGTCAGGATGTGTTCTACAGTCAGCATGTGTTCTACAGTCAGGGTTTGATCCACAGTCAGGATGTGTTCTACAGTCAGGATGTGTTCCACAGTCAGGATGTGTTCCACAGTCAGGATGTGTTCTACAGTCAGGATGTGTTCTACTGTCAGGAAGTGTTCCACAGTCAGGATGTGTTCTACATTCAGGATGTATTCTACAGTCAGGATGTGTTTTACAGTCAGGATGTGTTCTAAAGTCAGGATGTGTTCTACAGTCAGCATGTGTTCTGCAGTCAGGATGTGTTCTACAGACAGGATGTGTCCTACAGTCAGGAAGTGTTCTGCATTCAGGAAGCGTTCTACATTCAGGATGTGTTCTACAGACAGGATGTGATCCACACTCAGGATGTGTTCTACAGTCATTATGTGTTCTACAGAGAGGATGCGTTCCACAGTCAGGATGTGTTCTACAGTCAGGATTAGTTCCACAGTCACAATGTGTTCCACAGTCAGGATGTGTTCGACAGTCAGGATGTGTTCTACAGTCAGGAAGTGTTCTGCATTCAGGAAGCGTTCTACATTCAGGATGTGTTCTACAGACAGAATGTGTTCCACACTCAGGATGTGTTCTACAGTCAGGATGTGTTCTACAGACAGGATGTGTTCCACAGTCAGGATGTGTCCCACAGTCAGGATGTGTTCTGCAGTCAGGTTGTGTTATACAGTGAGGATGTGTTCCAGAGTCAGGATGTGTTCTACATTCAGGATGTGTTCCACAGTCAGGATGTGTTCCACAGTCAAGATGTATTCTAAAGACAGGATGTGTTCCACAATCAGGATGTGTTCTACAGTCGGGATGTGTTCTACAGCCAGGATGTGTTCCACAGTCAGGATGCGTTCTACAGTCAGGATGTGCTCTACAGTCAGGATGCGATCCACAGTCAAGATGTTTTCTAGAGTCAGGATTTGATCAACAGTCAGGATGTGTTCTACAGTCAGGATGTGTTCTGCAGTCAGGATGTGTTCTACAGACAGGATGTGTCCTACAGTCAGGAAGTGTTCTGCATTCAGGAAGCGTTCTACATTCAGGATGTGTTCTACAGACAGGATGTGTTCCACACTCAGGATGTGTTCCACAGTCAGGATGTGTTCCACAATCAGGATGTGTTCTAAAGTCAGGATGTGTTCTACAGTCAGCATATGTTCTACAGTCAGGGTTTGATCCACAGTCAGGATGTGTTCTACAGTCCGGATATGATCCACAGTCAAGATGTGTTCTACAGTCAGGATGTGTTCCACAATCAGGATGTGTTCTAAAGTCAGGATGTGTTCTACAGTCAGCATGTGTTCTACAGTCAGGGTTTGATCCACAGTCAGGATGTGTTCTACAGTCAGGATACGATCCACAGTCAAGATGTGTTCTACAGTCAGGGTGTGTTCCACAGTCAGGATGTGTTCTGAAGTCAGGATGTGTTCTACAGTCAGCATGTGTTCTACAGTCAGGGGTTGATCCACAGTCAGGATGTGTTCAACAGTCAGGATGTGGACTACAGTCAGGATGTGTTCTACAGTCAGGATGTATTCCATAGACAGGATGTGTTCTACAGTCAGAAATTGTTCTACAGTCAGGAAGTGATCGTCAGTCAGGATGTGTTCCACAGTCAGGATGTGTTCTAAAGTCAGGATGTGTTCTACAGTCAGCATGTGTTCTACAGTCAGGGTTTGATCCACAGTCAGGATGTGTTCTACAGTCAGGATGTGTTCCACAGTCAGGATGTGTTCTACAGTCAGGATGTGTTCTACTGTCAGGAAGTGTTCCACAGTCAGGATGTGTTCTACATTCAGGATGTATTCTACAGTCAGGATTTGTTTTACAGTCAGGATGTGTTCTAAAGTCAGGATGTGTTCTACAGTCAGCATGTGTTCTGCAGTCAGGATGTGTTCTACAGACAGGATGTGTCCTACAGTCAGGAAGTGTTCTGCATTCAGGAAGCGTTCTACATTCAGGATGTGTTCTACAGACAGGATGTGATCCACACTCAGGATGTGTTCTACAGTCATTATGTGTTCTACAGAGAGGATGCGTTCCACAGTCAGGATGTGTTCTACAGTCAGGATTAGTTCCACAGTCACAATGTGTTCCACAGTCAGGATGTGTTCGACAGTCAGGATGTGTTCTACAGTCAGGAAGTGTTCTGCATTCAGGAAGCGTTCTACATTCAGGATGTGTTCTACAGACAGAATGTGTTCCACACTCAGGATGTGTTCTACAGTCAGGATGTGTTCTACAGTCAGGATGTGTTCCACAGTCAGGATGTGTTCTAAAGTCAGGATGTGTTCTACAGTCAGCATTTGTTCTACAGTCAGGGTTTGATCCACAGTCAGGATGTGTTCCACAGTCAGGATGTGTTCTACAGTCAGGATGTGTTCTACTGTCAGGAAGTGTTCCACAGTCAGGATGTGTTCTACATTCAGGATGTATTCTACAGTCAGGATGTGTTTTACAGTCAGGATGTGTTCTACAGTCAGGATGTGTTCTGCAGTCAGGATGTATTCTACAGACAGGATGTGTCCTACAGTCAGGAAGTGTTCTGCATTCAGGAAGCGTTCTACATTCAGGATGTGTTCTACAGACAGGATGTGTTCCACACTCAGGATGTGTTCTACAGTCATTATGTGTTCTACAGAGAGGATGCGTTCCACAGTCAGGATGTGTTCTACAGTCAGGATGTGTTCTACAGACAGAATGTGTTCCACACTCAGGATGTGGACTACAGTCAGGATGTGTTCTACAGTCAGGATGTATTCCATAGACAGGATGTGTTCTACAGTCAGAAATTGTTCTACAGTCAGGATGTATTCTACAGTCAGGATGTTGTCTACAGTCAGGATGTGTTCTACAGTCAGGATGTATTCCATAGACAGGATGTGTTCTACAGTCAGAAATTGATCCACAGTCAGGATGTGTTCTACAGTCAGGATGTGTTCTACAGACAGGATGTGTTCCACAGTCAGGATGTGTCCCACAGTCAGGATGTGTTCTGCAGTCAGGTTGTGTTATACAGTGAGGATGTGTTCCAGAGTCAGGATGTGTTCTACATTCAGGATGTGTTCCACAGTCAGGATGTGATCCACAGTCAAGATGTATTCTAAAGACAGGATGTGTTCCACAATCAGGATGTGTTCTACAGTCGGGATGTGTTCTACAGCCAGGATGTGTTCCACAGTCAGGATGCGTTCTACAGTCAGGATGTGCTCTACAGTCAGGATGCGATCCACAGTCAAGATGTTTTCTAGAGTCAGGATTTGATCAACAGTCAGGATGTGTTCTACAGTCAGGATGTGTTCTGCAGTCAGGATGTGTTCTACAGACAGGATGTGTCCTACAGTCAGGAAGTGTTCTGCATTCAGGAAGCGTTCTACATTCAGGATGTGTTCTACAGACAGGATGTGTTCCACACTCAGGATGTGTTCCACAGTCAGGATGTGTTCCACAATCAGGATGTGTTCTAAAGTCAGGATGTGTTCTACAGTCAGCATATGTTCTACAGTCAGGGTTTGATCCACAGTCAGGATGTGTTCTACAGTCCGGATATGATCCACAGTCAAGATGTGTTCTACAGTCAGGATGTGTTCCACAATCAGGATGTGTTCTAAAGTCAGGATGTGTTCTACAGTCAGCATGTGTTCTACAGTCAGGGTTTGATCCACAGTCAGGATGTGTTCTACAGTCAGGATACGATCCACAGTCAAGATGTGTTCTACAGTCAGGGTGTGTTCCACAGTCAGGATGTGTTCTGAAGTCAGGATGTGTTCTACAGTCAGCATGTGTTCTACAGTCAGGGGTTGATCCACAGTCAGGATGTGTTCAACAGTCAGGATGTGGACTACAGTCAGGATGTGTTCTACAGTCAGGATGTATTCCATAGACAGGATGTGTTCTACAGTCAGAAATTGTTCTACAGTCAGGATGTGTTCTACAGTCAGGATTTGTTCCACAGTCAGGATGTGTTCTAAAGTCAGGATGTGTTCTACAGTCAGCATGTGTTCTACAGTCAGGGTTTGATCCACAGTCAGGATGTGTTCTACAGTCAGGATGTGTTCCACAGTCAGGATGTGTTCCACAGTCAGGATGTGTTCTACAGTCAGGATGTGTTCTACTGTCAGGAAGTGTTCCACAGTCAGGATGTGTTCTACAGTCAGCATGTGTTCTACAGTCAGGGGTTGATCCACAGTCAGGATGTGTTCAACAGTCAGGATGTGGACTACAGTCAGGATGTGTTCTACAGTCAGGATGTATTCCATAGACAGGATGTGTTCTACAGTCAGAAATTGTTCTACAGTCAGGATGTGTTCTACAGTCAGGATGTGTTCCACAGTCAGGATGTGTTCTAAAGTCAGGATGTGTTCTACAGTCAGCATGTGTTCTACAGTCAGGGTTTGATCCACAGTCAGGATGTGTTCTACAGTCAGGATGTGTTCCACAGTCAGGATGTGTTCCACAGTCAGGATGTGTTCTACAGTCAGGATGTGTTCTACTGTCAGGAAGTGTTCCACAGTCAGGATGTGTTCTACATTCAGGATGTATTCTACAGTCAGGATGTGTTTTACAGTCAGGATGTGTTCTAAAGTCAGGATGTGTTCTACAGTCAGCATGTGTTCTGCAGTCAGGATGTGTTCTACAGACAGGATGTGTCCTACAGTCAGGAAGTGTTCTGCATTCAGGAAGCGTTCTACATTCAGGATGTGTTCTACAGACAGGATGTGATCCACACTCAGGATGTGTTCTACAGTCATTATGTGTTCTACAGAGAGGATGCGTTCCACAGTCAGGATGTGTTCTACAGTCAGGATTAGTTCCACAGTCACAATGTGTTCCACAGTCAGGATGTGTTCGACAGTCAGGATGTGTTCTACAGTCAGGAAGTGTTCTGCATTCAGGAAGCGTTCTACATTCAGGATGTGTTCTACAGACAGAATGTGTTCCACACTCAGGATGTGTTCTACAGTCAGGATGTGTTCTACAGACAGGATGTGTTCCACAGTCAGGATGTGTCCCACAGTCAGGATGTGTTCTGCAGTCAGGTTGTGTTATACAGTGAGGATGTGTTCCAGAGTCAGGATGTGTTCTACATTCAGGATGTGTTCCACAGTCAGGATGTGTTCCACAGTCAAGATGTATTCTAAAGACAGGATGTGTTCCACAATCAGGATGTGTTCTACAGTCGGGATGTGTTCTACAGCCAGGATGTGTTCCACAGTCAGGATGCGTTCTACAGTCAGGATGTGCTCTACAGTCAGGATGCGATCCACAGTCAAGATGTTTTCTAGAGTCAGGATTTGATCAACAGTCAGGATGTGTTCTACAGTCAGGATGTGTTCTGCAGTCAGGATGTGTTCTACAGACAGGATGTGTCCTACAGTCAGGAAGTGTTCTGCATTCAGGAAGCGTTCTACATTCAGGATGTGTTCTACAGACAGGATGTGTTCCACACTCAGGATGTGTTCCACAGTCAGGATGTGTTCCACAATCAGGATGTGTTCTAAAGTCAGGATGTGTTCTACAGTCAGCATATGTTCTACAGTCAGGGTTTGATCCACAGTCAGGATGTGTTCTACAGTCCGGATATGATCCACAGTCAAGATGTGTTCTACAGTCAGGATGTGTTCCACAATCAGGATGTGTTCTAAAGTCAGGATGTGTTCTACAGTCAGCATGTGTTCTACAGTCAGGGTTTGATCCACAGTCAGGATGTGTTCTACAGTCAGGATACGATCCACAGTCAAGATGTGTTCTACAGTCAGGGTGTGTTCCACAGTCAGGATGTGTTCTGAAGTCAGGATGTGTTCTACAGTCAGCATGTGTTCTACAGTCAGGGGTTGATCCACAGTCAGGATGTGTTCAACAGTCAGGATGTGGACTACAGTCAGGATGTGTTCTACAGTCAGGATGTATTCCATAGACAGGATGTGTTCCACAGTCAGGATGTGTTCTTAAGTCAGGATGTGTTCTACAGTCAGCATGTGTTCTACAGTCAGGGGTTGATCCACAGTCAGGATGTGTTCAACAGTCAGGATGTGGACTACAGTCAGGATGTGTTCTACAGTCAGGATGTATTCCATAGACAGGATGTGTTCTACAGTCAGAAATTGTTCTACAGTCAGGATGTGTTCTACAGTCAGGATGTGTTCTAAAGTCAGGATGTGTTCTACAGTCAGCATGTGTTCTACAGTCAGGGTTTGATCCACAGTCAGGATGTGTTCTACAGTCAGGATGTGTTCCACAGTCAGGATGTGTTCTACAGTCAGGATGTGTTCTACTGTCAGGAAGTGTTCCACAGTCAGGATGTGTTCTACATTCAGGATGTATTCTACAGTCAGGATTTGTTTTACAGTCAGGATGTGTTCTAAAGTCAGGATGTGTTCTACAGTCAGCATGTGTTCTGCAGTCAGGATGTGTTCTACAGACAGGATGTGTCCTACAGTCAGGAAGTGTTCTGCATTCAGGAAGCGTTCTACATTCAGGATGTGTTCTACAGACAGGATGTGATCCACACTCAGGATGTGTTCTACAGTCATTATGTGTTCTACAGAGAGGATGCGTTCCACAGTCAGGATGTGTTCTACAGTCAGGATTAGTTCCACAGTCACAATGTGTTCCACAGTCAGGATGTGTTCGACAGTCAGGATGTGTTCTACAGTCAGGAAGTGTTCTGCATTCAGGAAGCGTTCTACATTCAGGATGTGTTCTACAGACAGAATGTGTTCCACACTCAGGATGTGTTCTACAGTCAGGATGTGTTCTACAGTCAGGATGTGTTCCACAGTCAGGATGTGTTCTAAAGTCAGGATGTGTTCTACAGTCAGCATTTGTTCTACAGTCAGGGTTTGATCCACAGTCAGGATGTGTTCCACAGTCAGGATGTGTTCTACAGTCAGGATGTGTTCTACTGTCAGGAAGTGTTCCACAGTCAGGATGTGTTCTACATTCAGGATGTATTCTACAGTCAGGATGTGTTTTACAGTCAGGATGTGTTCTACAGTCAGGATGTGTTCTGCAGTCAGGATGTATTCTACAGACAGGATGTGTCCTACAGTCAGGAAGTGTTCTGCATTCAGGAAGCGTTCTACATTCAGGATGTGTTCTACAGACAGGATGTGTTCCACACTCAGGATGTGTTCTACAGTCATTATGTGTTCTACAGAGAGGATGCGTTCCACAGTCAGGATGTGTTCTACAGTCAGGATGTGTTCCACAGTCACAATGTGTTCCACAGTCAGGATGTGTTCGACAGTCAGGATGTGTTCTACAGTCAGGATGTGTTCCACAGTCAGGATGTATTCCACAGTTCGGATATGTTCTACAGTCAGGATATGTTCAACAGTCAGGATGTGTGCTACAGTCAGGATGTGATCCACAGTCAGGATGTGTTCAACAGTCAGGATGTGGACTACAGTCAGGATGTGTTCTACAGTCAGGATGTATTCCATAGACAGGATGTGTTCTACAGTCAGAAATTGTTCTACAGTCAGGAAGTGATCGTCAGTCAGGATGTGTTCTACTGTCAGGAAGTGTTCCACAGTCAGGATGTGTTCCATAGTCTGGATGTGTTCTACATTCAGGATGTGTTCTACTGTCAGGAAGTGTTCCACAGTCAGGATGTGTTCCATAGTCTGGATGTGTTCTACAGTCAGGAGGTGATCCACAGTCAGGATGTGTTCCACAGTCAGGATGTGATCCACAGTAAGGATGTGATCCACAGTCAGGATGTGTTCTACAGTCAGGATGTGTTCTACATTCAGGATGTATTCTACAGTCAGGATGTGATCCACAATCAGGATTTGTTTTACAGACAGAATTTGTTCTACCATCAGGATGTGTTCTGCAGTCTGGATGTGTCCTACAATCAGGACGTGATCCACAAACAGGATGTGTTCTGCCGTCAAGATGTTTTCTGCTGTCAGGATGTGTTCTACTTTCAGGATGTGTTCCACACTCAGGATGTGATCCACAAACAGGATGTGTTCTGCCGTCAGGATGTGTTCTGCAGTCAGGTTGTGTTGTACAGTCAGGATGTGTTTTGCAGTCAGGATGTGTTCTACAGTCAGGATATGTTCTACAGTCAGGATGTGAGCCACAGTCAGAATGTGTCCCACAGTCAGGTTGTGTTCTACAGTTAGTATGTGTTCTGCAGTCAGGATGTGTTTCTACAGAAAGAATGTGTTCCACAGTCAGGGTGTGATCTACAGTCAGGATGTGTTCTGCAGTCAGGTTGTGTTATACAGTGAGGATGTGTTCCAGAGTCAGGGTGTGTTCTACATTCAGGATGTGTTCCACAGTCAGGATGTGATCCACAGTCAAGATGTATTCTAAAGACAGGATGTGTTCCACAATCAGGATGTGTTCTACAGTCGAGATGTGTTCTACAGCCAGGATGTGTTCCACAGTCAGGATGCGTTCTACAGTCAGGATGTGCTCTACAGTCAGGATGTGATCCACAGTCAAGATGTTTTCTAGAGTCAGGATTTGATCAACAGTCAGGATGTGTTCTACAGTCAGGATGTGTTCTGCAGTCAGGATGTGTTCTACAGACAGGATGTGTCCTACAGTCAGGAAGTGTTCTGCATTCAGGAAGCGTTCTCCATTCAGGATGTGTTCTACAGACAGGATGTGTTCCACACTCAGGATGTGTTCCACAGTCAGGATGTGTTCTTAAGTCAGGATGTGTTCTACAGTCAGCATATGTTCTACAGTCAGGGTTTGATCCACAGTCAGGATGTGTTCTACAGTCAGGATGTGTTCTACTGTCAGGATGTGTTCTACATTCAGGATGTATTCTACAGTCAGGATGTGATCCACAGTCAGGATGTGTTCTACAGACAGGATGTGTTCTACCGTCAGGATGTGATCCAGTCAGCTAGTGTTGTGCAGTCAGGATATGTTCTGCAGATAGGATTTTTTTGACCAGTCAGGATATGAAGCACAGTCAGGATGTGTTCCACAGTCAGGATGCGTTCTACTGTCAGGAAGTGTTCCAAAGTGAGGATTTGTTTGATAGTCTGGATATGTTCTACAGTCAGGATGTGATCCACATTCACGCTGTGTTCCACAGTCAGGATGTGCTCCACTGTCAGGATCTGTTCTAAAGACAGGATGTGATCCACAGGCAGGATGTGTTCTACAGTCAGGATGTGTTCCACAGTCAGGATCTGTTCTAAAGACAGGATGTGTTCCACAGTCAGGATGTGTCCCACAGTCAGGATGTGTTCTGCAGTCAGGTTGTGTTATACAGTGAGGATGTGTTCCAGAGTCAGGATGTGTTCTACATTCAGGATGTGTTCCACAGTCAGGATGTGATCCACAGTCAAGATGTATTCTAAAGACAGGATGTGTTCCACAATCAGGATGTGTTCTACAGTCGGGATGTGTTCTACAGCCAGGATGTGTTCCACAGTCAGGATGCGTTCTACAGTCAGGATGTGCTCTACAGTCATGATGCGATCCACAGTCAAGATGTTTTCTAGAGTCAGGATTTGATCAACAGTCAGGATGTGTTCTACAGTCAGGATGTGTTCTGCAGTCAGGATGTGTTCTACAGACAGGATGTGTCCTACAGTCAGGAAGTGTTCTGCATTCAGGAAGCGTTCTACATTCAGGATGTGTTCTACAGACAGGATGTGTTCCACACTCAGGATGTGTTCCACAGTCAGGATGTGTTCCACAATCAGGATGTGTTCTAAAGTCAGGATGTGTTCTACAGTCAGCATGTGTTCTACAGTCAGGGTTTCATCCACAGTCAGGATGTGTTCTACAGTCAGGATACGATCCACAGTCAAGATGTGTTCTACAGTCAGGATGTGTTCCACAGTCAGGATGTGTTCTGAAGTCAGGATGTGTTCTACAGTCAGCATGTGTTCTACAGTCAGGGGTTGATCCACAGTCAGGATGTGTTCAACAGTCAGGATGTGGACTACAGTCAGGATGTGTTCTACAGTCAGGATGTATTCCATAGACAGGATGTGTTCTACAGTCAGAAATTGTTCTACAGTCAGGAAGTGATCGTCAGTCAGGATGTGTTCTACTGTCAGGAAGTGTTCCACAGTCAGGATGTGTTCCATAGTCTGGATGTGTTCTACATTCAGGATGTGTTCTACTGTCAGGAAGTGTTCCACAGTCAGGATGTGTTCCATAGTCTGGATGTGTTCTACAGTCAGGAGGTGATCCACAGTCAGGATGTGTTCCACAGTCAGGATGTGATCCACAGTAAGGATGTGATCCACAGTCAGGATGTGTTCTACAGTCAGGATGTGTTCTACATTCAGGATGTATTCTACAGTCAGGATGTGATCCACAATCAGGTTTTGTTTTACAGACAGGATTTGTTCTACCATCAGGATGTGTTCTGCAGTCTGGATGTGTCCTACAGTCAGGACGTGATCCACAAACAGGATGTGTTCTGCCGTCAAGATGTTTTCTGCTGTCAGGATGTGTTCTACTTTCAGGATGTGTGCCACACTCAGGATGTGATCCACAAACAGGATGTGTTCTGCCGTCAGGATGTGTTCTGCAGTCAGGTTGTGTTGTACAGTCAGGATGTGCTTTGCAGTCAGGATGTGTTTCTACAGAAAGAATGTGTTCCACAGTCAGGGTGTGATCTACAGTCAGGATGTATTCTACAGTCAGGATGTGTTCCACAGTCAGGATGTGTACCACAGTCAGGTTGTGTTCTACAGTCAGGATGTGTTCCACAGTCAGGATGTGTTCTACAGTCAGGATATGTTCCACAGTCAGGATGTGTTCCACAGTCAGGATGTGTTCCACAGTCAGGATGTGATCCACAGTCAAGATGTATTCTAAAGACAGGATGTGTTCCACAATCAGGATGTGTTCTACAGTCGGTATGTGTTCTACAGCCAGGATGTGATCCACATTCACGCTGTGTTCCACAGTCAGGATGGTGCTCCACTGTCAGGATCTGTTCTAAAGACAGGATGTGATCCACAGGCAGGATGTGTTCCACAGTCAGGATGTGTTCTACAGTCAGGATGTGTTCCACAGTCAGGATGTTTCCCACAGTCAGGATGTGTTCTGCAGTCAGGTTGTGTTATACAGTGAGGATGTGTTCCAGAGTCAGGATGTGTTCTACAGTCAGGATGTGTTCCACAGTCAGGATGTGATCCACAGTCAAGATGTATTCTAAAGACAGGATGTGTTCCACAATCAGGATGTGTTCTACAGTCGGTATGTGTTCTACAGCCAGGATATGTTCCACAGTCAGGATGCTTTCTACAGTCAGGATGTGCTCTACAGTCAGGATGTGAACCACAGTCAAGATGTTTTCTAGAGTCAGGATTTGATCAACAGTCAGGGTGTGTTCTACAGTCAGGATGTGTTCTGCAGTCAGGATGTGTTCTACAGACAGGATGTGTCCTACAGTCAGGAAGTGTTCTGCATTCAGGAAGCGTTCTACATTCAGGATGTGTTCTACAGACAGGATGTGTTCCACACTCAGGATGTGTTCTACAGTCAGGATGTGTTCTACAGTCAGGATGTGTTCTACAGTCAGGATGTGTTTTACAGTCAGGATGTGTTCTACAGTCAGGATGTGTTCTGCAGTCAGGATGTGTTCTACAGACAGGATGTGTCCTACAGTCAGGAAGTGTTCTGCATTCAGGAAGCGTTCTACATTCAGGATGTGTTCTACAGACAGGATGTGTTCCACACTCAGGATGTGTTCTACAGTCAGGATATGTTCTACAGTCAGGATATGATCCACAGTCAGGTTGTGATCTACAGTCAGGATGTGTTCCACAGTCAGGATGTATTTTAGTCAGGATGTGTTCTGCAGTCAGGATGTGTTTTACAGTCAAGATGAGTTCTACAGTGAGGATGTGTTCTGCAGTCAGGATGTGTTCTACAGTCAGGATGTGTTCTACAGACAGGATGTGTCCTACAGTCAGGAAGTGTTCTGCATTCAGGAAGCGTTCTACATTCAGGATGTGTTCTACAGACAGAATGTGTTCCACACTCAGGATGTGTTCTACAGTCAGGATGTGTTCTACAGTCAGGATGTGTTCCACAGTCAGGATGTGTTCTTAAGATAGGATGTGTTCTACAGTGAGCATTTGTTCTACAGTCAGGGTTTGATCCACAGTCAGGATGTGTTCTACAGTCAGGATATGATCCACAGTCAAGATGTGTTCTACAGTCAGGATGTGTTCTACTGTCAGGAAGTGTTCCACAGTCAGGATGTGTTCTACATTCAGGATGTATTCTACAGTCAGGATGTGTTTTACAGTCAGGATGTGTTCTACAGTCAGGATGTGTTCTGCAGTCAGGATGTGTTCTACAGACAGGATGTGTCCTACAGTCAGGAAGTGCTCTGCATTCAGGAAGCGTTCTACATTCAGGATGTGTTCTACAGACAGGATGTGTTCCACACTCAGGATGTGTTCTACAGAGAGGATGCGTTCCACAGTCAGGATGTGTTCTACAGTCAGGATGTGTTCCACAGTCACAATGTGTTCCACAGTCAGGATTTGTTCGACACTCAGGATGTGTTCTACAGTCAGGATGTGTTCCACAGTCAGGATGTGTTCCACAGTTCGGATATGTTCTACAGTCAGGATATGTTCAACAGTCAGGATGTGTGCTACAGTCAGGATGTGATCCACAGTAAGGATGTGTTCAACAGTCAGGATGTGGACTACAGTCAGGATGTGTTCTACAGTCAGGATGTATTCCATAGACAGGATGTGTTCTACAGTCAGAAATTGTTCTACAGTCAGGAAGTGATCGTCAGTCAGGATGTGTTCTACTGTCAGGAAGTGTTCCACAGTCAGGATGTGTTCCATAGTCTGGATGTGTTCTACAGTCAGGAGGTGATCCACAGTCAGGATGTGTTCCACAGTCAGGATGTGATCCACAGTAAGGATGTGATCCACAGTCAGGATGTGTTCTACAGTCAGGATGTGTTCTACATTCAGGATGTATTCTACAGTCAGGATGTGATCCACAATCAGGATTTGTTTTACAGACAGGATTTGTTCTACCATCAGGATGTGTTCTGCAGTCTGGATGTGTCCTACAGTCAGGACGTGATCCACAAACAGGATGTGTTCTGCCGTCAAGATGTTTTCTGCTGTCAGGATGCGTTCTACTTTCAGGATGTGTTCCACACTCAGGATGTGATCCACAAACAGGATGTGTTCTGCCGTCAGGATGTGTTCTGCAGTCAGGTTGTGTTGTACAGTCAGGATGTGTTTTGCAGTCAGGATGTGTTCTAGAGTCAGGATATGTTCTAGTCAGGATGTGAGCCACAGTCAGAATGTGTCCCACAGTCAGGTTGTGTTCTACAGTTAGGATGTGTTCTGCAGTCAGGATGTGTTTCTACAGAAAGAATGTGTTCCACAGTCAGGGTGTGATCTACAGTCAGGATGTATTCTACAGTCAGGATGTGTTCCACAGTCAGGATGTGTTCCACAGTCAGGATGTGTTCTACAGTCAGGATATGTTCCACTGCCAGGAAGTGTTCCACAGTCAGGATGTGTTCCACAATCAGGATGTGCTCCACTGTCAGGATCTGTTCTAAAGACAGGATGTGATCCACAGGCAGGATGTGTTCCACAGTCAGGATGTGTTCTACAGTCAGGATGTGTTCCACAGTCAGGATGTTTCCCACAGTCAGGATGTGTTCTGCAGTCAGGTTGTGTTATACAGTGAGGATGTGTTCCAGAGTCAGGATGTGTTCTACAGACAGGATGTGTTCCACAGTCAGGATGTGATTCACAGTCAAGATGTATTCTAAAGACAGGATGTGTTCCACAATCAGGATGTGTTCTACATTCGGTATGTGTTCTACAGCCAGGATGTGTTCCACAGTCAGGATGCGTTCTACAGTCAGGATGTGCTCTACAGTCAGGATGTGAACCACAGTCAAGATGTTTTCTATAGTCAGGATTAGATCAACAGTCAGGGTGTGTATTACAGTCAGGATGTGTTCTGCAGTCCGGATGTGTTCTACAGACAGGATGTGTCCTACAGTCAGGAAGTGTTCTGCATTCAGGAATCGTTCTACATTCAGGATGTGTTCTACAGACAGGATGTGTTCCACACTCAGGATGTGTTCTACAGTCAGGATGTGTTCTACAGTCAGGATGTGTTCTACAGTCAGGATGTGTTTTACAGTCAGGATGTGTTCTACAGTCAGGATGTGTTCTGCAGTCAGGATGTGTTCTACAGACAGGATGTGTCCTACAGTCAGGATATGTTCTACAGTCAGGATATGATCCACAGTCAGGTTGTGATCTACAGTCAGGATGTGTTCCACAGTCAGGATGTATTTTAGTCAGGATGTGTTCTGCAGTCAGGATGTGTTTTACAGTCAAGATGAGTTCTACAGTGAGGAAGTGTTCTGCAGGCAGGATGTGTTCTACAGTCAGGATGTGTTCTACAGACAGGATGTGTCCTACAGTCAGGAAGTGTTCTGCATTCAGGAAGCGTTCTACATTCAGGATGTGTTCTACAGACAGAATGTGTTCCACACTCAGGATGTGTTCTACAGTCAGGATGTGTTCTATAGTCAGGATGTGTTCCACAGTCAGGATGTGTTCTTAAGTCAGGATGTGTTCTACAGTCAGCATATGTTCTACAGTCAGGGTTTGATCCACAGTCAGGATGTGTTCTACAGTCAGGATATGATCCACAGTCAAGATGTGTTCTACAGTCAGGATGTGTTCCACAGTCAGGATGTGTTCTTAAGTCAGGATGTGTTCTACAGTCAGCATGTGTTCTACAGTCAAGGTTTGATCCACAGTCAGGACGTGTTCTACAGTCAGGATGTGTTCCACAGTCAGGATGTGTTCTACAGTCAGGATGTGTTCTACTGTCAGGAAGTGTTCCACAGTCAGGATGTGTTCTACATTCAGGATGTATTCTACAGTCAGGATGTGTTTTACAGTCAGGATGTGTTCTACGGTCAGGATGTGTTCTGCAGTCAGGATGTGTTCTACAGACAGGATGTGTCCTACAGTCAGGAAGTGTTCTGCATTCAGGAAGCGTTCTACATTCAGGATGTGTTCTTCAGACAGGATGTGTTCCACACTCAGGATGTGTTCTACAGTCATTATGTGTTCTACAGACAGGATGCGTTCCACAGTCAGGATGTGTTCTACAGTCAGGATGTGTTCCACAGTCACAATGTGTTCCACAGTCAGGATGTGTTGGACAGTCAGGATGTGTTCTACAGTCAGGATGTGTTCCACAGTCAGAATGTGTTCTACAGTCAGGATGTGTTCCACAGTCAGGATATGTTCTTAACATAGGATGTGTTCTACAGTCAGCATTTGTTCTACAGTCAGGGTTTGATCCACAGTCAGGATGTGTTCTACAGTCAGGATATGATCCACAGTCAAGATGTGTTCTACAGTCAGGATGTGTTCTACTGTCAGGAAGTGTTCCACAGTCAGGATGTGTTCTACATTCAGGATGTATTCTACAGTCAGGATGTGTTTTACAGTCAGGATGTGTTCTACAGTCAGGATGTGTTCTGCAGTCAGGATGTGTTCTACAGACAGGATGTGTCCTACAGTCAGGAAGTGTTCTGCATTCAGGAAGCGTTCTACATTCAGGATGTGTTCTACAGACAGGATGTGTTCCACACTCAGGATGTGTTCTACAGTCATTATGTGTTCTACAGAGAGGATGCGTTCCACAGTCAGGATGTGTTCTACAGTCAGGATGTGTTCCACAGTCACAATGTGTTCCACAGTCAGGATGTGTTCGACACTCAGGATGTGTTCTACAGTCAGGATGTGTTCCACAGTCAGGATGTGTTCCACAGTTCGGATATGTTCTACAGTCAGGATATGTTCAACAGTCAGGATGTGTGCTACAGTCAGGATGTGATCCACAGTCAGGATGTGTTCAACAGTCAGGATGTGGACTACAGTCAGGATGTGTTCTACAGTCAGGATGTATTCCATAGACAGGATGTGTTCTACAGTCAGAAATTGTTCTACAGTCAGGAAGTGATCGTCAGTCAGGATGTGTTCTACAGTCAGGATGTGTTCTACTGTCAGGAAGTGTTCCACAGTCAGGATGTGTTCTACATTCAGGATGTATTCTACAGTCAGGATTTGTTTTACAGTCAGGATGTGTTCTAAAGTCAGGATGTGTTCTACAGTCAGCATGTGTTCTGCAGTCAGGATGTGTTCTACAGACAGGATGTGTCCTACAGTCAGGAAGTGTTCTGCATTCAGGAAGCGTTCTACATTCAGGATGTGTTCTACAGACAGGATGTGATCCACACTCAGGATGTGTTCTACAGTCATTATGTGTTCTACAGAGAGGATGCGTTCCACAGTCAGGATGTGTTCTACAGTCAGGATTAGTTCCACAGTCACAATGTGTTCCACAGTCAGGATGTGTTCGACAGTCAGGATGTGTTCTACAGTCAGGAAGTGTTCTGCATTCAGGAAGCGTTCTACATTCAGGATGTGTTCTACAGACAGAATGTGTTCCACACTCAGGATGTGTTCTACAGTCAGGATGTGTTCTACAGTCAGGATGTGTTCCACAGTCAGGATGTGTTCTAAAGTCAGGATGTGTTCTACAGTCAGCATTTGTTCTACAGTCAGGGTTTGATCCACAGTCAGGATGTGTTCCACAGTCAGGATGTGTTCTACAGTCAGGATGTGTTCTACTGTCAGGAAGTGTTCCACAGTCAGGATGTGTTCTACATTCAGGATGTATTCTACAGTCAGGATGTGTTTTACAGTCAGGATGTGTTCTACAGTCAGGATGTGTTCTGCAGTCAGGATGTATTCTACAGACAGGATGTGTCCTACAGTCAGGAAGTGTTCTGCATTCAGGAAGCGTTCTACATTCAGGATGTGTTCTACAGACAGGATGTGTTCCACACTCAGGATGTGTTCTACAGTCATTATGTGTTCTACAGAGAGGATGCGTTCCACAGTCAGGATGTGTTCTACAGTCAGGATGTGTTCCACAGTCACAATGTGTTCCACAGTCAGGATGTGTTCGACACTCAGGATGTGTTCTACAGTCAGGATGTGTTCCACAGTCAGGATGTATTCCACAGTTCGGATATGTTCTACAGTCAGGATATGTTCAACAGTCAGGATGTGTGCTACAGTCAGGATGTGATTCACAGTCAGGATGTGTTCAACAGTCAGGATGTGGACTACAGTCAGGATGTGTTCTACAGTCAGGATGTATTCCATAGACAGGATGTGTTCTACAGTCAGAAATTGTTCTACAGTCAGGAAGTGATCGTCAGTCAGGATGTGTTCTACTGTCAGGAAGTGTTCCACAGTCAGGATGTGTTCCATAGTCTGGATGTGTTCTACATTCAGGATGTGTTCTACTGTCAGGAAGTGTTCCACAGTCAGGATGTGTTCCATAGTCTGGATGTGTTCTACAGTCAGGAGGTGATCCACAGTCAGGATGTGTTCCACAGTCAGGATGTGATCCACAGTAAGGATGTGATCCACAGTCAGGATGTGTTCTACAGTCAGGATGTGTTCTACATTCAGGATGTATTCTACAGTCAGGATGTGATCCACAATCAGGATTTGTTTTACAGACAGAATTTGTTCTACCATCAGGATGTGTTCTGCAGTCTGGATGTGTCCTACAATCAGGACGTGATCCACAAACAGGATGTGTTCTGCCGTCAAGATGTTTTCTGCTGTCAGGATGTGTTCTACTTTCAGGATGTGTTCCACACTCAGGATGTGATCCACAAACAGGATGTGTTCTGCCGTCAGGATGTGTTCTGCAGTCAGGTTGTGTTGTACAGTCAGGATGTGTTTTGCAGTCAGGATGTGTTCTACAGTCAGGATATGTTCTACAGTCAGGATGTGAGCCACAGTCAGAATGTGTCCCACAGTCAGGTTGTGTTCTACAGTTAGTATGTGTTCTGCAGTCAGGATGTGTTTCTACAGAAAGAATGTGTTCCACAGTCAGGGTGTGATCTACAGTCAGGATGTGTTCTGCAGTCAGGTTGTGTTATACAGTGAGGATGTGTTCCAGAGTCAGGGTGTGTTCTACATTCAGGATGTGTTCCACAGTCAGGATGTGATCCACAGTCAAGATGTATTCTAAAGACAGGATTTGTTCCACAATCAGGATGTGTTCTACAGTCGAGATGTGTTCTACAGCCAGGATGTGTTCCACAGTCAGGATGCGTTCTACAGTCAGGATGTGCTCTACAGTCAGGATGTGATCCACAGTCAAGATGTTTTCTAGAGTCAGGATTTGATCAACAGTCAGGATGTGTTCTACAGTCAGGATGTGTTCTGCAGTCAGGATGTGTTCTACAGACAGGATGTGTCCTACAGTCAGGAAGTGTTCTGCATTCAGGAAGCGTTCTCCATTCAGGATGTGTTCTACAGACAGGATGTGTTCCACACTCAGGATGTGTTCCACAGTCAGGATGTGTTCTTAAGTCAGGATGTGTTCTACAGTCAGCATATGTTCTACAGTCAGGGTTTGATCCACAGTCAGGATGTGTTCTACAGTCAGGATGTGTTCTACTGTCAGGATGTGTTCTACATTCAGGATGTATTCTACAGTCAGGATGTGATCCACAGTCAGGATGTGTTCTACAGACAGGATGTGTTCTACCGTCAGGATGTGATCCAGTCAGCTAGTGTTGTGCAGTCAGGATATGTTCTGCAGATAGGATTTTTTCCACAGTCAGGATATGAAGCACAGTCAGGATGTGTTCCACAGTCAGGATGCGTTCTACTGTCAGGAAGTGTTCCAAAGTGAGGATTTGTTTGATAGTCTGGATATGTTCTACAGTCAGGATGTGATCCACATTCACGCTGTGTTCCACAGTCAGGATGTGCTCCACTGTCAGGATCTGTTCTAAAGACAGGATGTGATCCACAGGCAGGATGTGTTCTACAGTCAGGATGTGTTCCACAGTCAGGATCTGTTCTAAAGACAGGATGTGTTCCACAGTCAGGATGTGTCCCACAGTCAGGATGTGTTCTGCAGTCAGGTTGTGTTATACAGTGAGGATGTGTTCCAGAGTCAGGATGTGTTCTACATTCAGGATGTGTTCCACAGTCAGGATGTGATCCACAGTCAAGATGTATTCTAAAGACAGGATGTGTTCCACAATCAGGATGTGTTCTACAGTCGGGATGTGTTCTACAGCCAGGATGTGTTCCACAGTCAGGATGCGTTCTACAGTCAGGATGTGCTCTACAGTCATGATGCGATCCACAGTCAAGATGTTTTCTAGAGTCAGGATTTGATCAACAGTCAGGATGTGTTCTACAGTCAGGATGTGTTCTGCAGTCAGGATGTGTTCTACAGACAGGATGTGTCCTACAGTCAGGAAGTGTTCTGCATTCAGGAAGCGTTCTACATTCAGGATGTGTTCTACAGACAGGATGTGTTCCACACTCAGGATGTGTTCCACAGTCAGGATGTGTTCCACAATCAGGATGTGTTCTAAAGTCAGGATGTGTTCTACAGTCAGCATATGTTCTACAGTCAGGGTTTGATCCACAGTCAGGATGTGTTCTACAGTCCGGATATGATCCACAGTCAAGATGTGTTCTACAGTCAGGATGTGTTCCACAATCAGGATGTGTTCTAAAGTCAGGATGTGTTCTACAGTCAGCATGTGTTCTACAGTCAGGGTTTCATCCACAGTCAGGATGTGTTCTACAGTCAGGATACGATCCACAGTCAAGATGTGTTCTACAGTCAGGATGTGTTCCACAGTCAGGATGTGTTCTGAAGTCAGGATGTGTTCTACAGTCAGCATGTGTTCTACAGTCAGGGGTTGATCCACAGTCAGGATGTGTTCAACAGTCAGGATGTGGACTACAGTCAGGATGTGTTCTACAGTCAGGATGTATTCCATAGACAGGATGTGTTCTACAGTCAGAAATTGTTCTACAGTCAGGAAGTGATCGTCAGTCAGGATGTGTTCTACTGTCAGGAAGTGTTCCACAGTCAGGATGTGTTCCATAGTCTGGATGTGTTCTACATTCAGGATGTGTTCTACTGTCAGGAAGTGTTCCACAGTCAGGATGTGTTCCATAGTCTGGATGTGTTCTACAGTCAGGAGGTGATCCACAGTCAGGATGTGTTCCACAGTCAGGATGTGATCCACAGTAAGGATGTGATCCACAGTCAGGATGTGTTCTACAGTCAGGATGTGTTCTACATTCAGGATGTATTCTACAGTCAGGATGTGATCCACAATCAGGATTTGTTTTACAGACAGGATTTGTTCTACCATCAGGATGTGTTCTGCAGTCTGGATGTGTCCTACAGTCAGGACGTGATCCACAAACAGGATGTGTTCTGCCGTCAAGATGTTTTCTGCTGTCAGGATGTGTTCTACTTTCAGGATGTGTGCCACACTCAGGATGTGATCCACAAACAGGATGTGTTCTGCCGTCAGGATGTGTTCTGCAGTCAGGTTGTGTTGTACAGTCAGGATGTGCTTTGCAGTCAGGATGTGTTCTACAGTCAGGATATGTTCTACAGTCAGGATGTGAGCCACAGTCAGAATGTGTCCCACAGTCAGGTTGTGTTCTACAGTTAGGATGTGTTCTGCAGTCAGGATGTGTTTCTACAGAAAGAATGTGTTCCACAGTCAGGGTGTGATCTACAGTCAGGATGTATTCTACAGTCAGGATGTGTTCCACAGTCAGGATGTGTACCACAGTCAGGTTGTGTTCTACAGTCAGGATGTGTTCCACAGTCAGGATGTGTTCTACAGTCAGGATATGTTCCACAGTCAGGATGTGTTCCACAGTCAGGATGTGTTCCACAGTCAGGATGTGATCCACAGTCAAGATGTATTCTAAAGACAGGATGTGTTCCACAATCAGGATGTGTTCTACAGTCGGTATGTGTTCTACAGCCAGGATGTGATCCACATTCACGCTGTGTTCCACAGTCAGGATGGTGCTCCACTGTCAGGATCTGTTCTAAAGACAGGATGTGATCCACAGGCAGGATGTGTTCCACAGTCAGGATGTGTTCTACAGTCAGGATGTGTTCCACAGTCAGGATGTTTCCCACAGTCAGGATGTGTTCTGCAGTCAGGTTGTGTTATACAGTGAGGATGTGTTCCAGAGTCAGGATGTGTTCTACAGTCAGGATGTGTTCCACAGTCAGGATGTGATCCACAGTCAAGATGTATTCTAAAGACAGGATGTGTTCCACAATCAGGATGTGTTCTACAGTCGGTATGTGTTCTACAGCCAGGATATGTTCCACAGTCAGGATGCTTTCTACAGTCAGGATGTGCTCTACAGTCAGGATGTGAACCACAGTCAAGATGTTTTCTAGAGTCAGGATTTGATCAACAGTCAGGGTGTGTTCTACAGTCAGGATGTGTTCTGCAGTCAGGATGTGTTCTACAGACAGGATGTGTCCTACAGTCAGGAAGTGTTCTGCATTCAGGAAGCGTTCTACATTCAGGATGTGTTCTACAGACAGGATGTGTTCCACACTCAGGATGTGTTCTACAGTCAGGATATGTTCTACAGTCAGGATATGATCCACAGTCAGGTTGTGATCTACAGTCAGGATGTGTTCCACAGTCAGGATGTATTTTAGTCAGGATGTGTTCTGCAGTCAGGATGTGTTTTACAGTCAAGATGAGTTCTACAGTGAGGATGTGTTCTGCAGTCAGGATGTGTTCTACAGTCAGGATGTGTTCTACAGACAGGATGTGTCCTACAGTCAGGAAGTGTTCTGCATTCAGGAAGCGTTCTACATTCAGGATGTGTTCTACAGACAGAATGTGTTCCACACTCAGGATGTGTTCTACAGTCAGGATGTGTTCTACAGTCAGGATGTGTTCCACAGTCAGGATGTGTTCTTAAGATAGGATGTGTTCTACAGTGAGCATTTGTTCTACAGTCAGGGTTTGATCCACAGTCAGGATGTGTTCTACAGTCAGGATATGATCCACAGTCAAGATGTGTTCTACAGTCAGGATGTGTTCTACTGTCAGGAAGTGTTCCACAGTCAGGATGTGTTCTACATTCAGGATGTATTCTACAGTCAGGATGTGTTTTACAGTCAGGATGTGTTCTACAGTCAGGATGTGTTCTGCAGTCAGGATGTGTTCTACAGACAGGATGTGTCCTACAGTCAGGAAGTGCTCTGCATTCAGGAAGCGTTCTACATTCAGGATGTGTTCTACAGACAGGATGTGTTCCACACTCAGGATGTGTTCTACAGAGAGGATGCGTTCCACAGTCAGGATGTGTTCTACAGTCAGGATGTGTTCCACAGTCACAATGTGTTCCACAGTCAGGATTTGTTCGACACTCAGGATGTGTTCTACAGTCAGGATGTGTTCCACAGTCAGGATGTGTTCCACAGTTCGGATATGTTCTACAGTCAGGATATGTTCAACAGTCAGGATGTGTGCTACAGTCAGGATGTGATCCACAGTAAGGATGTGTTCAACAGTCAGGATGTGGACTACAGTCAGGATGTGTTCTACAGTCAGGATGTATTCCATAGACAGGATGTGTTCTACAGTCAGAAATTGTTCTACAGTCAGGAAGTGATCGTCAGTCAGGATGTGTTCTACTGTCAGGAAGTGTTCCACAGTCAGGATGTGTTCCATAGTCTGGATGTGTTCTACAGTCAGGAGGTGATCCACAGTCAGGATGTGTTCCACAGTCAGGATGTGATCCACAGTAAGGATGTGATCCACAGTCAGGATGTGTTCTACAGTCAGGATGTGTTCTACATTCAGGATGTATTCTACAGTCAGGATGTGATCCACAATCAGGATTTGTTTTACAGACAGGATTTGTTCTACCATCAGGATGTGTTCTGCAGTCTGGATGTGTCCTACAGTCAGGACGTGATCCACAAACAGGATGTGTTCTGCCGTCAAGATGTTTTCTGCTGTCAGGATGTGTTCTACTTTCAGGATGTGTTCCACACTCAGGATGTGATCCACAAACAGGATGTGTTCTGCCGTCAGGATGTGTTCTGCAGTCAGGTTGTGTTGTACAGTCAGGATGTGTTTTGCAGTCAGGATGTGTTCTAGAGTCAGGATATGTTCTAGTCAGGATGTGAGCCACAGTCAGAATGTGTCCCACAGTCAGGTTGTGTTCTACAGTTAGGATGTGTTCTGCAGTCAGGATGTGTTTCTACAGAAAGAATGTGTTCCACAGTCAGGGTGTGATCTACAGTCAGGATGTATTCTACAGTCAGGATGTGTTCCACAGTCAGGATGTGTTCCACAGTCAGGATGTGTTCTACAGTCAGGATATGTTCCACTGCCAGGAAGTGTTCCACAGTCAGGATGTGTTCCACAATCAGGATGTGCTCCACTGTCAGGATCTGTTCTAAAGACAGGATGTGATCCACAGGCAGGATGTGTTCCACAGTCAGGATGTGTTCTACAGTCAGGATGTGTTCCACAGACAGGATGTTTCCCACAGTCAGGATGTGTTCTGCAGTCAGGTTGTGTTATACAGTGAGGATGTGTTCCAGAGTCAGGATGTGTTCTACAGACAGGATGTGTTCCACAGTCAGGATGTGATTCACAGTCAAGATGTATTCTAAAGACAGGATGTGTTCCACAATCAGGATGTGTTCTACATTCGGTATGTGTTCTACAGCCAGGATGTGTTCCACAGTCAGGATGCGTTCTACAGTCAGGATGTGCTCTACAGTCAGGATGTGAACCACAGTCAAGATGTTTTCTATAGTCAGGATTAGATCAACAGTCAGGGTGTGTATTACAGTCAGGATGTGTTCTGCAGTCCGGATGTGTTCTACAGACAGGATGTGTCCTACAGTCAGGAAGTGTTCTGCATTCAGGAATCGTTCTACATTCAGGATGTGTTCTACAGACAGGATGTGTTCCACACTCAGGATGTGTTCTACAGTCAGGATGTGTTCTACAGTCAGGATGTGTTCTACAGTCAGGATGTGTTTTACAGTCAGGATGTGTTCTACAGTCAGGATGTGTTCTGCAGTCAGGATGTGTTCTACAGACAGGATGTGTCCTACAGTCAGGATATGTTCTACAGTCAGGATATGATCCACAGTCAGGTTGTGATCTACAGTCAGGATGTGTTCCACAGTCAGGATGTATTTTAGTCAGGATGTGTTCTGCAGTCAGGATGTGTTTTACAGTCAAGATGAGTTCTACAGTGAGGAAGTGTTCTGCAGGCAGGATGTGTTCTACAGTCAGGATGTGTTCTACAGACAGGATGTGTCCTACAGTCAGGAAGTGTTCTGCATTCAGGAAGCGTTCTACATTCAGGATGTGTTCTACAGACAGAATGTGTTCCACACTCAGGATGTGTTCTACAGTCAGGATGTGTTCTATAGTCAGGATGTGTTCCACAGTCAGGATGTGTTCTTAAGTCAGGATGTGTTCTACAGTCAGCATGTGTTCTACAGTCAGGGTTTGATCCACAGTCAGGATGTGTTCTACAGTCAGGATATGATCCACAGTCAAGATGTGTTCTACAGTCAGGATGTGTTCCACAGTCAGGATGTGTTCTTAAGTCAGGATGTGTTCTACAGTCAGCATGTGTTCTACAGTCAAGGTTTGATCCACAGTCAGGACGTGTTCTACAGTCAGGATGTGTTCCACAGTCAGGATGTGTTCTACAGTCAGGATGTGTTCTACTGTCAGGAAGTGTTCCACAGTCAGGATGTGTTCTACATTCAGGATGTATTCTACAGTCAGGATGTGTTTTACAGTCAGGATGTGTTCTACGGTCAGGATGTGTTCTGCAGTCAGGATGTGTTCTACAGACAGGATGTGTCCTACAGTCAGGAAGTGTTCTGCATTCAGGAAGCGTTCTACATTCAGGATGTGTTCTTCAGACAGGATGTGTTCCACACTCAGGATGTGTTCTACAGTCATTATGTGTTCTACAGACAGGATGCGTTCCACAGTCAGGATGTGTTCTACAGTCAGGATGTGTTCCACAGTCACAATGTGTTCCACAGTCAGGATGTGTTGGACAGTCAGGATGTGTTCTACAGTCAGGATGTGTTCCACAGTCAGAATGTGTTCTACAGTCAGGATGTGTTCCACAGTCAGGATATGTTCTTAACATAGGATGTGTTCTACAGTCAGCATTTGTTCTACAGTCAGGGTTTGATCCACAGTCAGGATGTGTTCTACAGTCAGGATATGATCCACAGTCAAGATGTGTTCTACAGTCAGGATGTGTTCTACTGTCAGGAAGTGTTCCACAGTCAGGATGTGTTCTACATTCAGGATGTATTCTACAGTCAGGATGTGTTTTACAGTCAGGATGTGTTCTACAGTCAGGATGTGTTCTGCAGTCAGGATGTGTTCTACAGACAGGATGTGTCCTACAGTCAGGAAGTGTTCTGCATTCAGGAAGCGTTCTACATTCAGGATGTGTTCTACAGACAGGATGTGTTCCACACTCAGGATGTGTTCTACAGTCATTATGTGTTCTACAGAGAGGATGCGTTCCACAGTCAGGATGTGTTCTACAGTCAGGATGTGTTCCACAGTCACAATGTGTTCCACAGTCAGGATGTGTTCGACACTCAGGATGTGTTCTACAGTCAGGATGTGTTCCACAGTCAGGATGTGTTCCACAGTTCGGATATGTTCTACAGTCAGGATATGTTCAACAGTCAGGATGTGTGCTACAGTCAGGATGTGATCCACAGTCAGGATGTGTTCAACAGTCAGGATGTGGACTACAGTCAGGATGTGTTCTACAGTCAGGATGTATTCCATAGACAGGATGTGTTCTACAGTCAGAAATTGTTCTACAGTCAGGAAGTGATCGTCAGTCAGGATGTGTTCTACTGTCAGGAAGTGTTCCACAGTCAGGATGTGTTCCATAGTCTGGATGTGTTCTACGGTCAGGAGGTGATCCACAGTCAGGATGTTTTCCACAGTCAGGATGTGATCCACAGTAAGGATGTGATCCACAGTCAGGATGTGTTCTACAGTCAGGATGTGTTCTACATTCAGGATGTATTCTACAGTCAGGATGTGATCCACAATCAGGATTTGTTTTACAGACAGGATTTGTTCTACCATCAGGATGTGTTCTGCAGTCTGGATGTGTCCTACAGTCAGGACGTGATCCACAAACAGGATGTGTTCTGCCGTCAAGATGTGTTCTGCTGTCAGGATGTGTTCTACTTTCAGGATGTGTTCCACACTCAGGATGTGATCCACAAACAGGATGTGTTCTGCCGTCAGGATGTGTTCTGCAGTCAGGTTGTGTTGTACAGTCAGGATGTGTTTTGCAGTCAGGATGTGTTCTACAGTCAGGATATGTTCTAGTCAGGATGTGAGCCACAGTCAGAATGTGTCCCACAGTCAGGTTGTGTTCTACAGTTAGGATGTGTTCTGCAGTCAGGATGTGTTTCTACAGAAAGAATGTGTTCCACAGTCAGGGTGTGATCTACAGTCAGGATGTATTCTACAGTCAGGATGTGTTCCACAGTCAGGATGTGTTCCACAGTCAGGATGTGTTCTACAGTCAGGATATGTTCCACAGTCAGGAAGTGTTCCACAGTCAGGATGTGTTCCACAGTCAGGATGTGCTCCACTGTCAGGATCTTTTCTAAAGACAGGATGTGATCCACAGGCAGGATGTGTTCCACAGTCAGGATGTGTTCTACAGTCAGGATGTGTTCCACAGTCAGGATGTTTCCCACAGTCAGGATGTGTTCTGCAGTCAGGTTGTGTTATACAGTGAGGATGTGTTCCAGAGTCAGGATGTGTTCTACAGACAGGATGTGTTCCACAGTCAGGATGTGATCCACAGTCAAGATGTATTCTAAAGACAGGATGTGTTCCACAATCAGGATGTGTTCTACAGTCGGTATGTGTTCTACAGCATGGATGTGTTCCACAGTCAGGATGCGTTCTACAGTCAGGATGTGCTCTACAGTCAGGATGTGAACAACAGTCAAGATGTTTTCTATAGTCAGGATTAGATCAACAGTCAAGGTGTGTATTACAGTCAGGATGTGTTCTGCAGTCCGGATGTGTTCTACAGACAGGATGTGTCCTACAGTCAGGAAGTGTTCTGCATTCAGGAATCGTTCTACATTCAGGATGTGTTCTACAGACAGGATGTGTTCCACACTCAGGATGTGTTCTACAGTCAGGATGTGTCCTACAGTCAGGATATGTTCTACAGTCAGGATATGATCCACAGTCAGGTTGTGATCTACAGTCAGGATGTGTTCCACAGTCAGGATGTATTTTAGTCAGGATGTGTTCTGCAGTCTGGATGTGTTTTATAGTCAAGATGAGTTCTACAGTGAGGATGTGTTCTGCAGTCAGGATGTGTTCTACAGTCAGGATGTGTTCTACAGACAGGATGTGTCCTACAGTCAGGAAGTGTTCTGCATTCAGGAAGCGTTCTACATTCAGGATATGTTCTACAGACAGAATGTGTTCCACACTCAGGATGTGTTCTACAGTCAGGATGTGTTCTATAGTCAGGATGTGTTCCACAGTCAGGATGTGTTCTTAAGTCAGGATGTGTTCTACAGTCAGCATGTGTTCTACAGTCAGGGTTTGATCCACAGTCAGGATGTGTTCTACAGTCAGGATATGATCCACAGTCAAGATGTGTTCTACAGTCAGGATGTGTTCCACAGTCAGGATGTGTTCTTAAGTCAGGATGTGTTCTACAGTCAGCATGTGTTCTACAGTCAAGGTTTGATCCACAGTCAGGACGTGTTCTACAGTCAGGATGTGTTCCACAGTCAGGATGTGTTCTACAGTCAGGATGTGTTCTACTGTCAGGAAGTGTTCCACAGTCAGGATGTGTTCTACATTCAGGATGTATTCTACAGTCAGGATGTGTTTTACAGTCAGGATGTGTTCTACGGTCAGGATGTGTTCTGCAGTCAGGATGTGTTCTACAGACAGGATGTGTCCTACAGTCAGGAAGTGTTCTGCATTCAGGAAGCGTTCTACATTCAGGATGTGTTCTTCAGACAGGATGTGTTCCACACTCAGGATGTGTTCTACAGTCATTATGTGTTCTACAGACAGGATGCGTTCCACAGTCAGGATGTGTTCTACAGTCAGGATGTGTTCCACAGTCACAATGTGTTCCACAGTCAGGATGTGTTCGACAGTCAGGATGTGTTCTACAGTCAGGATGTGTTCCACAGTCAGGATGTGTTCCACAGTTCGGATATGTTCTACAGTCAGGATATGTTCAACAGTCAGGATGTGTGCTACAGTCAGGATGTGATCCACAGTCAGGATGTGTTCTACACTCAGTATGTGTTCTACAGACAGGATGTGTTCCATAGTCAGGATGTGTTCTACAGTCAGGATGTGTTTCACAGTCACAATGTGTTCCACAGTCAGGATGTGTTCTGCAGTCAGGATGTGTTCTACAGTAAGGATGTCTTCTACAGTCAGGATGTGTTCGACAGTCAGGACGTGCTCCACAGTCAGGATGTGTTCCACAGTCAGGATGTGTCCCACAGTCAGGATGTGTTCTGCAGTCAGTTTGTGTTATACATTGAGGATGTGTTCCAGAGTCAGGATGTGTTCTACAGTCAGGATATGTTCTACAGTCAGGATGTGATCCACAGTCAGGTTGTGATCTACAGTCAGGATGTGTTCCACAGTCAGGATGTATTTTAGTCAGGATATGTTCTGCAGTCAGGATGTGTTCTACAGTCAGCATGTGTTCTACAGACAGGATGTGTCCTACAGTCAGGAAGTGTTCTGCATTCAGGAAGCGTTCTACATTCAGTATGTGTTCTGCAGACAGGATGTGTTCCACACTCAGGATGTGTTCTACAGTCAGGATATGTTCTACAGTGAGGATGTGTTCTGCAGTCAGGATGTGTTCTACAGTCAGGATGTGTTCCACAGTCAGGATGTGTTCTTAAGTCAGGATGTGTTCTACAGTCAGCATGTGTTCTACAGTCAAGGTTTGATCCACAGTCAGGATGTGTTCTACAGTCAGGATGTATTCCACAGTCAGGATGTGTTCTACAGTCAGGATGTGTTCTACTGTCAGGAAGTATTCCACAGTCAGGATGTGTTCTACATTCAGGATGTATTCTACAGTCAGGATGTGTTTTACAGTCAGGATGTGTTCTACAGTCAGGATGTGTTCTGCAGTCAGGATGTGTTCTACAGACAGGATGTGTTCCACACTCAGGATGTGTTCTACAGTCATTATGTGTTCTACAGAGAGGAAGCGTTCCACAGTCAGGATGTGTTCTACAGTCAGGATGTGTTCCACAGTCACAATGTGTTCCACAGTCAGGATGTGTTCGACAGTCAGGATGTGTTCTACAGTCAGGATGTGTTCCACAGTCAGGATGTGTTCCACAGTTCGGATATGTTCTACAGTCAGGATATGTTCAACAGTCAGGATGTGTACTACAGTCAGGATGTGATCCACAGTCAGGATGTGTTCTACACTCAGTATGTGTTCTACAGACAGGATGTGTTCCATAGTCAGGATGTGTTCTACAGTCAGGATGTGTTTCACAGTCACAATGTGTTCCACAGTCAGGATGTGTTCTGCAGTCAGGATGTGTTCTACAGTAAGGATGTCTTCTACAGTCAGGATGTGTTCGACAGTCAGGACGTGCTCCACAGTCAGGATGTGTTCCACAGTCAGGATGTGTCCCACAGTCAGGATGTGTTCTGCAGTCAGTTTGTGTTATACATTGAGGATGTGTTCCAGAGTCAGGATGTGTTCTACAGACAGGATATGTTCTACAGTCAGGATGTGATCCACAGTCAGGTTGAGATCTACAGTCAGGATGTGTTCCTCAGTCAGGATGTATTTTAGTCAGGATGTGTTCTGCAGTCAGGATGTGTTCTACAGTCAGGATGTGTTCTACAGACAGGATGTGTCCTACAGTCAGGAAGTGTTCTGCATTCAGGAAGCGTTCTACATTCAGTATGTGTTCTACAGACAGGATGTTTTCTAGTCAGGATGTGTTACACAGTCAGGATGTATTTTACAGTCAGGATGTGTTCTGCAGTCAGGATGTGTCCTACAGTCAGGAAGTGTTCTGCATTCAGGAAGCGTTCTACATTCAGGATGTGTTCTACAGACAGGATGTGTTCCACACTCAGGATGTGTTCTACAGTCAGGATGTGTTCTACAGTCAGGATGTGTTCTATAGTCAGGATGTGTTTTACAGTCAGGATGTGTTCTACAGTCAGGATGTGTTCTGCAGTCAGGATGTGTTCTACAGACAGGATGTGTCCTACAGTCAGGAAGTGTTCTGCATTCAGGAAGCGTTCTACTTTCAGGATGTGTTCTGCAGACAGGATGTGTTCCACACTCAGGATGTGTTCTACAGTCAGGATATGTTCTACAGTCAGGATATGATCCACAGTCAGGTTGTGATCTACAGTCAGGATGTGTTCCATAGTCAGGATGTATTTTAGTCAGGATGTGTTCTGCAGTCAGGATGTGTTTTACAGTCAAGATGAGTTCTACAGTGAGGATGTGTTCTGCACAGGATGTGTTCTACAGTCAGGATGTGTTCTACAGACAGGATGTGTCCTACAGACAGGAAGTGTTCTGCATTCAGGAAGCGTTCTACATTCAGGATTTATTCTACAGACAGAATGTGTTCCACACTCAGGATGTGTTCTACAGTCAGGATGTGTTCTACAGTCAGGATGTGTTCCACAGTCAGGATGTGTTCTTAAGTCAGTATGTGTTCTACAGTCAGCATGTGTTCTACAGTCAAGGTTTGATCCACAGTCAGGATGTGTTCTACAGTCAGGATGTGTTCCACAGTCAGGATGTGTTCTACAGTCAGGATGTGTTCTACTGTCAGGAAGTGTTCCACAGTCAGGATGTGTTCTACATTCAGGATGTATTCTACAGTCAGGATGTGTTTTACAGTCAGGATGTGTTCTACAGTCAGGATGTGTTCTGCAGTCAGGATGTGTTCTACAGACAGGATGTGTTCCACACTCAGGATGTGTTCTACAGTCATTATGTGTTCTACAGAGAGGATGCGTTCCACAGTCAGGATGTGTTCTACAGTCAGGATGTGTTCCACAGTCACAATGTGTTCCACAGTCAGGATGTGTTCGACAGTCAGGATGTGTTCTACAGTCAGGATGTGTTCCACAGTCAGGATGTGTTCCACAGTTCGGATATGTTCTACAGTCAGGATATGTTCAACAGTCAGGATGTGTGCTACAGTCAGGATGTGATCCACAGTCAGGATGTGTTCAACAGTCAGGATGTGGACTACAGTCAGGATGTGTTCTACAGTCAGGATGTATTCCATAGACAGGATGTGTTCTACTGTCAGGAAGTGTTCCACAGTCAGGATGTGTTCCATAGTCTGGATGTGTTCTACATTCAGGATGTGTTCTACTGTCAGGAAGTGTTCCACAGTCAGGATGTGTTCCATAGTCTGGATGTGTTCTACAGTCAGGAGGTGATCCACAGTCAGGATGTGTTCCACAGTCAGGATGTGATCCACAGTAAGGATGTGATCCACAGTCAGGATGTGTTCTACAGTCAGGATGTGTTCTACATTCAGGATGTATTCTACAGTCAGGATGTGATCCACAATCAGGATTTGTTTTACAGACAGGATTTGTTCTACCATCAGGATGTGTTCTGCAGTCTGGATGTGTCCTACAGTCAGGACGTGATCCACAAACAGGATGTGTTCTGCCGTCAAGATGTTTTCTGCTGTCAGGATGTGTTCTACTTTCAGGATGTGTTCCACACTCAGGATGTGAACCACAAACAGGATGTGTTCTGCCGTCAGGATGTGTTCTACAGTCAGGTTGTGTTGTACAGTCAGGATGTGTTTTGCAGTCAGGATGTGTTCTACAGTCAGGATATGTTCTACAGTCAGGATGTGAGCCACAGTCAGAATGTGTCCCACAGTCAGGTTGTGTTCTACAGTTAGGATGTGTTCTGCAGTCAGGATGTGTTTCTACAGAAAGAATGTGTTCCAGTCAGGGTGTGATCTACAGTCAGGATGTATTCTACAGTCAGGATGTGTTCCACAGTCAGGATGTGTTCCACAGTCAGGTTGTGTTCTACAGTCAGGATGTGTTCCACAGTCAGGATGTGTTCTACAGTCAGGATATGTTCCACAGTCAGGATGTGTTCCACAGTCAGGATGTGTTCCACAGTCAGGATGTGATTCACAGTCAAGATGTATTCTAAAGACAGGATGTGTTCCACAATCAGGATGTGTTCTACAGTCGGTATGTGTTCTACAGCCAGGATGTGATCCACATTCACGCTGTGTTCCACAGTCAGGATGTGCTCCACTGTCAGGATCTGTTCTAAAGACAGGATGTGATCCACAGGCAGGATGTGTTCCACAGTCAGGATGTGTTCTAACCCCACTTTAAAAAAAAGGAGGGATAGAGAAAACAGGGAATTAATAACCGGTCAGGCTGTCATCGGTAGTGGGTAAAATGATGGAATCAATTATTAAGGATGTCATAACAGTGCATTTGGAAAGAGGTAATATGATAGGTCCAAGTCAGCATGGATTTGTGAAAGGGAAATCATGCTTGACAAATCTTTTGGAATTTTTTGAGGATGTTTCCAGTAGAGTGGACAAGAGAGAACCAGTTGATGTGGTATATTTGGACTTTCAGAAGGCTTTCGATAAGGTCCCACACAAGAGATTAATGTGCAAAGTTAAAGCACATGGGATTGGGGGTAGTGTGCTGACATGGATTGAGAACTAGTTGTCAGACAGGAAGCAAAGTGTAGGAGTAAATGGGGACTTTTCAGAATGGCAGGCAGTGACTAGTGGGGTACCGCAAGGTTCTGTGCTGGGGCCCCAGCTGTTTACACTGTACATTAATGATTTGGACGAGGGGATTAAATGTAGTATCTCCAAATTTGCGGATGACACTAAGTTGGGTGGCAGTGTGAGGTGCGAGGAGGATGCTATGAGGCTGCAGAGAGACTTGGATAGGTGAGGTGAGTGGGCAAATGCATGGCAGATGAAGTATAATGTGGATAAATGTGAGGTTATCCACTTTGGTTGTAAACACAGAGAGACAGACTATTATCTGAATGGTGACAGATCAGGAAAAGGGGAAGTGTAGTGAGACCTGGGTGTCATGGTACATCAGTCATTGAAGGTTGGCATGCAGGTACAGCAGGCGGTTAAGAAAGCAAATGGCATGTTGGCCTTCATAGCGAGGGGATTTGAGTACAGGGGCAGGGAGGTGTTGCTACAATTGTACAGGGCCGTGGTGAGGCCACATCTTGAGTATTGTGTACAGGTTTGGTATCCTAACCTGAGGAAGGACATTCTTGCTATTGAGGGAGTGCAGCGAAGGTTCACCAGACTGGTTCCCGGGATGGCGGGACTGACCTATCAAGAAAGACTGGATCAACTGGGCTTGTATTCACTGGAGTTCAGAAGAATGAGAGGGGACCTCATAGAAACGTTTAAAATTCTGACGGGGTTAGACAGGTTAGATGCAGGAAGAATGTTCCCAAAGTTGGGGAAGTCCAGAACCAGGGGACACAGTCTAAGGATAAGGGGGAAGCCATTTAGGACCGAGATGAGGAGGAATTTCTTCACCCAGAGAGTGGTGAACCTGTGGAATTCTCTACCACAGAAAGTTGTTGAGGCCAATTCACTAAATATATTCAAAAAGGAGTTCGAGGAAGTCCTTACTACTAGGGGAATCAAGGGGTATGGTGAGAAAGCAGGAATGGGGTACTGAAGTTTCATCTTCAGCCATGAACTCATTGAATGGCAGTGCAGGCTAGAAGTGTCGAATGGCCTACTCCAGCACCTATCTACAGTCAGGATGTGTTCCATAGTCAGGATGTGTTCTACAGTCAGGATGTGTTCCATAGACAGGATGTGTTCTACAGTCAGGAAGTGTTCTACAGTCAGGAAGTGATCGACAGTCAGGATGTGTTCTACAGTCAGGATGTGTTCTACAGTCAGGATGTGTTTTACAGCCAGGATGTGTTCAACCATCAGGAGGTGTTCTCTAGTCAGGATGTGTCCTACAGTCAGGACGTCATCCACAAACAGGATGTGTTCTGCCGTCAGGATGTGTTCTGCTGTCAGGATGTGTTCCATAGTCTGGATGTGTTCTACAGTCAGGAGGTGATCCACAGTCAGGATGTGTTCCACAGTCAGGATGTGATCCACAGTCAGGATGTGATCCACAGTCAGGATGTGTTCTACAGTCAGGATGTGTTCTACAATCAGGATGTATTCTACAGTCAGGATGTGATCCACAGTCAGGATGTGTTTTACAGCCAGGATTTGTTCTACCATCTGGATGTGTTCTCTAGTCAGGATGTGTCCTACAGTCAGGACGTCATCCACAAACAGGATGTGTTCTGCCGTCAGGATGTGTTCTGCTGCCAGGACGTGTTCTACTTTCAGGATGTGTTCCACACTCAGGATGTGATCCACAAACAGGATGTGTTCTGCCGTCAGGATGTGTTCTGCAGTCAGGTTGTGTTATACAGTCAGGATGTGTTTTGCAGTCAGGATGTGATCTACAGTCAGGATATGTTCTACAGTCAGGATGTGTTTCATAGTCAGGATGTGTTCTACAGACAGGATGTGTTCCACAGTCAGGATTTGTCCAACAGTCAGGATGTGTTCTGCAGTCAGGTTGTGTTATACAGTGAGGATGTGATCCAGAGTCAGGATGCGTTCTACAGTCAGGATATTTTCTACAGTCAGGATGTGATACACGGTCGGTGTGTGATATACAGTCAGGATGTGTTCTACAGTCAGGATATGTTCTACAGACAGGATGTGATCCACAGTCAGGTTGTGTTCTGCAGTTAGGATGTGTTTTACAGTCAAGATGTGTTCTATAGTGAGGAACACATCCTGACTGTAGAACATATCCTGACTGTAGAACATATCCTAACTGTGGAACACATCCTAACTGTGGAACACATCCTGACTGTCGAACACATCCTGACTGTAGAACACATCCTTACTGTAGAAGACATCCTGACTGCAGAATACATCCTGACTGTGGAACACATTTTGACTGTGGAACACATCCTGACTGTAGAACATATCCTGACTGTAGAACATATCCTAACTGTGGAACATATCCTAACTGTGGAACACATCCTGACTGTGGAACACATCCTGACTGTAGAACACATCCTGACTGTAGAACACATCCTAACTGTGGATGACATCCTGACTGTGGAACACATCCTGATTGTAGAACACATCATGCCTGTAGAACATATCCTGACTGTGGAACACATTGTGACAATGGAACACATCCTGACTGTAGAACATATCCTGACTGTAGAACACATCCTGACTGTGGAACACATTGTGACAGTGGAACACATCCTGACTGTAGAACACATCCTAACAGTGGAACACATCCTGACTGTAGAACACATCCTGACTGTAGAACACATCCTGACTGTAGAACACATTTTGACTGTGGAACACATTCTGACTAGAAAACATCTTGACTGTGGATCACATCCTGACTGTAGAACACATCCTGACTGTAGAACACATCCTGACTTTCGAACACATCCTTACAGTGGTACACATCCTGACTGCAGTGCACATCCTGACTGTACAACGCATCCTGACAGTTGAACACATCCTGGCTGTAGAATGCGTCCTGACTGTGGATCGCATCCTGACAGTGGATCACATTCTGACTGTAGAAAACATCCTGACTGCAGATCACATCCTGACTGTAGAACACATCCTGACTGTGGTTCACATCCTGACTGTAGAACATATCCTGATTGCAGAACACATCCTGATGGCAGAACACATCCTGTCTGTAGAACACATCCTGACTGTAGAACATATCATAACTTTGGATCACATCCTAACTGTGGAACACATCCTGACTGTAGAACACATCCTGACTGTAGAACATATCCTAACTGTGGAACACATCCTGACTGTGGAACACATCCTGACTGTAGAACACATCCTCACTGTGGAACACACCTCACTGTGGAACACATCCTGATTGCAGAACAGATCCTAACTGTGGAACACATCCTGACTGTAGAACATATCCTAACTGTGGAACACATCCTGACTGTAGAACAGATCCTAACTGTGGAACACATCCTGACTGTAGAACATATCCTAACTGTGGAACACATCCTGACTGTAGATCACATCCTGACTGTAGAACACATCCTGACTGTAGAACACACCTCACTGTGGAACACATCCTGATTGCAGAACAGATCCTAACTGTGGAACACATCCTGACTGTAGAACACATCCTAACTGTGGAACACATCCTGACTGTAGAACAATTCCTGACTGTAGAACTTATCGTGATGGTGGAAAACATCCTGTCTGTAGAACACATCCTGACTGTCGAACACATCCTGACTGTGGAACAAATCCTGACTGTAGAACACATCCTCACCGTAGAACACATCTTGACTGTAAAACACATCCTGACTGCAGAACACAACCTGACTGTGGATCACATCCTGACTGTATATCACACACTGACCGTGTATCGCATCCTGAATGTAGAACATATCCTGATTGTAGAACGCATCCTGACGCTGGAACACATCCTCACAGTATAACACAACCTGACTGCAGAACACATCCTGACTGTGGGACAAATCCTGACTGTGGAACACATCCTGACTGTAGAACACATCCTGACTGTAGAACACATCATGCCTGTGGATCACATCCTGTCTTTAGAATACATCCTGGCAGTGGAGCACATCCTGACTGTCGAACACATCCTGACTGTAGAACACATCCTTACTGTAGAAGACATCCTGACTGCAGAATACATCCTGACTGTGGAACACATTGTGACTGTGGAACACATCATGACTGTAGAACACATCCTGACTGTAGAACATATCCTGACTGTAGAACACATCCTGACTGTGGACCACATTGTGACAGTGGAACACATCCTGACTGTAGAACACTTCCTAACTGTGGAACACATCCTGATTGTAGAACACATCCTGACTGTAGAACACATCCTGACTGAAGAACACATTTTGACTGTGGAACACATTCTGACTAGAAAACATTTTGACTGTGGATCACATCCTGACTGTAGAACACATGCTGACTGTAGAACACTTCCTGACTTTCGAACACATCCTTACAGTGGTACACATCCTGACTGCAGTGCACATCCTGACTGTAGAACGCATCCTGACAGTTGAACACATCCTGGCTGTAGAATGCTTCCTGAATGTGGATCGCATCCTGACAGTGGATCACATCCAGCTGTAGAAAACATCCTGACTGCAGATCACATCCTGACTGTAGAACACATCCTGACTGTGGATCACATCCTGACTGTAGAACATATCCTGATTGCAGAACACATCCTGATGGCAGAACACATCCTGTCTGTAGAACACATCCTGACTGTAGAACATATCATAACTTTGGATCACATCCTAACTGTGGAACACATCCTGACTGTAGAACACATCCTGACTGTAGAACATATCCTAACTGTGGAACACATCCTGACTGTGGAACACATCCTGACTGTAGAACACATCCTCACTGTGGAACACACCTCACTGTGGAACACATCCTGATTGCAGAACAGATCCTAACTGTGGAACACATCCTGACTGTAGAACATATCCTAACTGTGGAACACATCCTGACTGTAGAACAGATCCTAACTGTGGAACACATCCTGACTGTAGAACATATCCTAACTGTGGAACACATCCTGACTGTAGATCACATCCTGACTGTAGAACACATCCTGACTGTAGAACACACCTCACTGTGGAACACATCCTGATTGCAGAACAGATCCTAACTGTGGAACACATCCTGACTGTAGAACACATCCTAACTGTGGAACACATCCTGACTGTAGAACAATTCCTGACTGTAGAACTTATCGTGATGGTGGAAAACATCCTGTCTGTAGAACACATCCTGACTGTCGAACACATCCTGACTGTGGAACAAATCCTGACTGTAGAACACATCCTCACCGTAGAACACATCTTGACTGTAAAACACATCCTGACTGCAGAACACAACCTGACTGTGGATCACATCCTGACTGTATATCACACACTGACCGTGTATCGCATCCTGAATGTAGAACATATCCTGATTGTAGAACGCATCCTGACGCTGGAACACATTCTCACTGTATAACACAACCTGACTGCAGAACACATCCTGACTGTGGGACAAATCCTGACTGTGGAACACATCCTGACTGTAGAACACATCCTGACTGTAGAACACATCATGCCTGTGGATCACATCCTGTCTTTAGAACACATCCTGACAGTGGAGCACATCCTGACTGTCGAACACATCCTGACTGTAGAACACATCCTTACTGTAGAAGACATCCTGACTGCAGAATACATCCTGACTGTGGATCGCATCCTGACAGTGGATCACATCCTGACTGTAGAAAACATCCTGACTGCAGATCACATCCTGACTGTAGAACACATCGTGACTGTGGATCACATCCTGACTGTAGAACACATCCTGACTGCAGAACACATCCTGATGGCAGAACACAATATGTCTGTAGAACACATCCTGACTGTAGAACATATCATAACTTTGGATCACATCCTAACTGTGGAACACATCCTGACTGTAGAACACATCCTGACTGTAGAACATATCCTAACTGTGGAACACATCCTGACTGTGGAACACATCCTGACAGTAGAACATATCGTGATGGTGGAAAACATCCTGTCTGTAGAACACATCCTGACTGTCGAACACATCCTGACTGTGGAACAAATCCTGACTGTAGAACACATCCTCACCGTAGAACACATCTTGACTGTAAAACACATCCTGACTGCAGAACACAACCTGACTGTGGATCACATCCTGACTGTATATCACACACTGACCGTGTATCGCATCCTGAATGTAGAACATATCCTGATTGTAGAACGCATCCTGACTCTGGAACACATCCTCACTGTATAACACAACCTGACTGCAGAACACATCCTGACTGTGGGACAAATCCTGACTGTGGATCACATCCTGTCTTTAGAACACATCCTGACAGTGGAGCACATCCTGACTGTCGAACACATCCTGACTGTAGAACACATCCTTACTGTAGAAGACATCCTGACTGCAGAATACATCCTGACTGTGGAACATATTGTGACTGTGGAACACATCATGACTGTAGAAGACATCCTGACTGTAGAACATATCGTGATGGTGGAAAACATCCTGTCTGTAGAACACATCCTGACTGCAGTGCACATCCTGACTGTAGAACGCATCCTGACAGTTGAACACATCCTGGCTGTAGAATGCTTCCTGACTGTGGATCGCATCCTGACTGTAGAACATATCCTGATGGCAGAAGACATCCTGACTATAGAACAAATCCTGACTGTGGATCACATCCTGACTGTAGAACACATCCTGATGGCAGAAGACATCCTGTCTGTAGAACACATCCTGACTGTAGAACATATCATAAATTTGGATCACATCCTAACTGTGGAACACATTCTGACTGTAGAACACATCCTGACTGTGGAACACATCCTGACTGTAGAACACATCCTCACTGTGCAACATATCCTGACTGTAGATCACATCCTGACAGTAGAACACATCCTGACTGTAGAACACACCTCACTGTGGAACACATCCTGATTGTAGAACAGATCCTAACTGTGGAACACATCCTGACTGTGGAACACATCCTGACTGTAGAACACATCCTGACTGTAGAACATATCGTGATGGTGGAAAACATCCTGTCTGTAGAACACATCCTGACTGTCGAACACATCCTGACTGTGGAACAAATCCTGACTGTAGAATACATTCTCACCGTAGAACACATCTTGACTGTAAAACACATCCTGACTGCAGAACACAACCTGACTGTGGATCACATCCTGACTGTATATCACACACTGACCGTGTATCGCATCCTGAATGTAGAACATATCCTGATTGTAGAACGCATCCTGACTCTGGAACACATCCTCACTGTATAACACAACATGACTGCAGAACACATCCTGACTCTGGGACAAATCCTGACTATGGAATACATCCTGACTGTAGAACACATCCTGACTGTAGAACACATCATGCCTGTGGATCACATCCTGTCTTTAGAATATATCCTGACAGTGGAGCACATCCTGACTGTCGAACACATCCTGACTGTAGAACACATCCTTACTGTAGAAGACATCCTGACTGCAGAATACATCCTGACTGTGGACCACATTGTGACTGTGGAACACATTTTGACTGTGGAACACATCCTGACTGTAGAACACATCCTGACTGTGGAACACATCCTGACTGTAGAACACATCCTGACTTTAGAACTCATCTTGACTGTAAAACACATCCTGACTGCAGAACACATACTGACTGTAAAATACATCCTAACTGTGGATCGCATCCTGACAGTGGATCACATCCTGACTGTAGAAAACATCCTGACTGCAGATCACATCCTGACTGTAGAACACATCCTGACTGTGGATCACATCCTGACTGTAGAACACATCCTGACTGCAGAACACATCCTGATGGCAGAACACATCCTGTCTGTAGAACACATCCTGACTGTAGAACATATCATAACTTTGGATCACATCCTAACTGTGGAACACATCCTGACTGTAGAACATATCCTAACTGTGGAACACATCCTGACTGTGGAACACATCCTGACAGTAGAACATATCGTGATGGTGGAAAACATCCTGTCTGTAGAACACATCCTGACTGTCGAACACATCCTGACTGTGGAACAAATCCTGACTGTAGAACACATCCTCACCGTAGAACACATCTTGACTGTAAAACACATCCTGACTGTCGAACACAACCTGACTGTGGATCACATCCTGACTGTATATCACACACTGACCGTGTATCGCATCCTGAATGTAGAACATATCCTGATTGTAGAACGCATCCTGACTCTGGAACACATCCTCACAGTATAACACAACCTGACTGCAGAACACATCCTGACTGTGGGACAAATCCTGACTGTGGAACACATCCTGACTGTAGAACACATCCTGACTGTAGAACACATCATGCCTGTGGATCACATCCTGTCTTTAGAATACATCCTGGCAGTGGAGCACATCCTGACTGTCGAACACATCCTGACTGTAGAACACATCCTTACTGTAGAAGACATCCTGACTGCAGAATACATCCTGACTGTGGAACACATTGTGACTGTGGAACACATCATGACTGTAGAACACATCCTGACTGTAGAACATATCCTGACTGTAGAACACATCCTGACTGTGGACCACATTGTGACAGTGGAACACATCCTGACTGTAGAACACTTCCTAACTGTGGAACACATCCTGATTGTAGAACACATCCTGACTGTAGAACACATCCTGACTGAAGAACACATTTTGACTGTGGAACACATTCTGACTAGAAAACATTTTGACTGTGGATCACATCCTGACTGTAGAACACATGCTGACTGTAGAACACTTCCTGACTTTCGAACACATCCTTACAGTGGTACACATCCTGACTGCAGTGCACATCCTGACTGTAGAACGCATCCTGACAGTTGAACACATCCTGGCTGTAGAATGCTTCCTGAATGTGGATCGCATCCTGACAGTGGATCACATCCAGCTGTAGAAAACATCCTGACTGCAGATCACATCCTGACTGTAGAACACATCCTGACTGTGGATCACATCCTGACTGTAGAACATATCCTGATTGCAGAACACATCCTGATGGCAGAACACATCCTGTCTGTAGAACACATCCTGACTGTAGAACATATCATAACTTTGGATCACATCCTAACTGTGGAACACATCCTGACTGTAGAACACATCCTGACTGTAGAACATATCCTAACTGTGGAACACATCCTGACTGTGGAACACATCCTGACTGTAGAACACATCCTCACTGTGGAACACACCTCACTGTGGAACACATCCTGATTGCAGAACAGATCCTAACTGTGGAACACATCCTGACTGTAGAACATATCCTAACTGTGGAACACATCCTGACTGTAGAACAGATCCTAACTGTGGAACACATCCTGACTGTAGAACATATCCTAACTGTGGAACACATCCTGACTGTAGATCACATCCTGACTGTAGAACACATCCTGACTGTAGAACACACCTCACTGTGGAACACATCCTGATTGCAGAACAGATCCTAACTGTGGAACACATCCTGACTGTAGAACACATCCTAACTGTGGAACACATCCTGACTGTAGAACAATTCCTGACTGTAGAACTTATCGTGATGGTGGAAAACATCCTGTCTGTAGAACACATCCTGACTGTCGAACACATCCTGACTGTGGAACAAATCCTGACTGTAGAACACATCCTCACCGTAGAACACATCTTGACTGTAAAACACATCCTGACTGCAGAACACAACCTGACTGTGGATCACATCCTGACTGTATATCACACACTGACCGTGTATCGCATCCTGAATGTAGAACATATCCTGATTGTAGAACGCATCCTGACGCTGGAACACATTCTCACTGTATAACACAACCTGACTGCAGAACACATCCTGACTGTGGGACAAATCCTGACTGTGGAACACATCCTGACTGTAGAACACATCCTGACTGTAGAACACATCATGCCTGTGGATCACATCCTGTCTTTAGAACACATCCTGACAGTGGAGCACATCCTGACTGTCGAACACATCCTGACTGTAGAACACATCCTTACTGTAGAAGACATCCTGACTGCAGAATACATCCTGACTGTGGATCGCATCCTGACAGTGGATCACATCCTGACTGTAGAAAACATCCTGACTGCAGATCACATCCTGACTGTAGAACACATCGTGACTGTGGATCACATCCTGACTGTAGAACACATCCTGACTGCAGAACACATCCTGATGGCAGAACACAATATGTCTGTAGAACACATCCTGACTGTAGAACATATCCTGACTGTAGAACATATCCTAACTGTGGAACATATCCTAACTGTGGAACACATCCTGACTGTGGAACACATCCTGACTGTAGAACACATCCTGACTGTAGAACACATCCTAACTGTGGATGACATCCTGACTGTGGAACACATCCTGATTGTAGAACACATCATGCCTGTAGAACATATCCTGACTGTGGAACACATTGTGACAATGGAACACATCCTGACTGTAGAACATATCCTGACTGTAGAACACATCCTGACTGTGGAACACATTGTGACAGTGGAACACATCCTGACTGTAGAACACATCCTAACAGTGGAACACATCCTGACTGTAGAACACATCCTGACTGTAGAACACATCCTGACTGTAGAACACATTTTGACTGTGGAACACATTCTGACTAGAAAACATCTTGACTGTGGATCACATCCTGACTGTAGAACACATCCTGACTGTAGAACACATCCTGACTTTCGAACACATCCTTACAGTGGTACACATCCTGACTGCAGTGCACATCCTGACTGTACAACGCATCCTGACAGTTGAACACATCCTGGCTGTAGAATGCGTCCTGACTGTGGATCGCATCCTGACAGTGGATCACATTCTGACTGTAGAAAACATCCTGACTGCAGATCACATCCTGACTGTAGAACACATCCTGACTGTGGTTCACATCCTGACTGTAGAACATATCCTGATTGCAGAACACATCCTGATGGCAGAACACATCCTGTCTGTAGAACACATCCTGACTGTAGAACATATCATAACTTTGGATCACATCCTAACTGTGGAACACATCCTGACTGTAGAACACATCCTGACTGTAGAACATATCCTAACTGTGGAACACATCCTGACTGTGGAACACATCCTGACTGTAGAACACATCCTCACTGTGGAACACACCTCACTGTGGAACACATCCTGATTGCAGAACAGATCCTAACTGTGGAACACATCCTGACTGTAGAACATATCCTAACTGTGGAACACATCCTGACTGTAGAACAGATCCTAACTGTGGAACACATCCTGACTGTAGAACATATCCTAACTGTGGAACACATCCTGACTGTAGATCACATCCTGACTGTAGAACACATCCTGACTGTAGAACACACCTCACTGTGGAACACATCCTGATTGCAGAACAGATCCTAACTGTGGAACACATCCTGACTGTAGAACACATCCTAACTGTGGAACACATCCTGACTGTAGAACAATTCCTGACTGTAGAACTTATCGTGATGGTGGAAAACATCCTGTCTGTAGAACACATCCTGACTGTCGAACACATCCTGACTGTGGAACAAATCCTGACTGTAGAACACATCCTCACCGTAGAACACATCTTGACTGTAAAACACATCCTGACTGCAGAACACAACCTGACTGTGGATCACATCCTGACTGTATATCACACACTGACCGTGTATCGCATCCTGAATGTAGAACATATCCTGATTGTAGAACGCATCCTGACGCTGGAACACATCCTCACAGTATAACACAACCTGACTGCAGAACACATCCTGACTGTGGGACAAATCCTGACTGTGGAACACATCCTGACTGTAGAACACATCCTGACTGTAGAACACATCATGCCTGTGGATCACATCCTGTCTTTAGAATACATCCTGGCAGTGGAGCACATCCTGACTGTCGAACACATCCTGACTGTAGAACACATCCTTACTGTAGAAGACATCCTGACTGCAGAATACATCCTGACTGTGGAACACATTGTGACTGTGGAACACATCATGACTGTAGAACACATCCTGACTGTAGAACATATCCTGACTGTAGAACACATCCTGACTGTGGACCACATTGTGACAGTGGAACACATCCTGACTGTAGAACACTTCCTAACTGTGGAACACATCCTGATTGTAGAACACATCCTGACTGTAGAACACATCCTGACTGAAGAACACATTTTGACTGTGGAACACATTCTGACTAGAAAACATTTTGACTGTGGATCACATCCTGACTGTAGAACACATGCTGACTGTAGAACACTTCCTGACTTTCGAACACATCCTTACAGTGGTACACATCCTGACTGCAGTGCACATCCTGACTGTAGAACGCATCCTGACAGTTGAACACATCCTGGCTGTAGAATGCTTCCTGAATGTGGATCGCATCCTGACAGTGGATCACATCCAGCTGTAGAAAACATCCTGACTGCAGATCACATCCTGACTGTAGAACACATCCTGACTGTGGATCACATCCTGACTGTAGAACATATCCTGATTGCAGAACACATCCTGATGGCAGAACACATCCTGTCTGTAGAACACATCCTGACTGTAGAACATATCATAACTTTGGATCACATCCTAACTGTGGAACACATCCTGACTGTAGAACACATCCTGACTGTAGAACATATCCTAACTGTGGAACACATCCTGACTGTGGAACACATCCTGACTGTAGAACACATCCTCACTGTGGAACACACCTCACTGTGGAACACATCCTGATTGCAGAACAGATCCTAACTGTGGAACACATCCTGACTGTAGAACATATCCTAACTGTGGAACACATCCTGACTGTAGAACAGATCCTAACTGTGGAACACATCCTGACTGTAGAACATATCCTAACTGTGGAACACATCCTGACTGTAGATCACATCCTGACTGTAGAACACATCCTGACTGTAGAACACACCTCACTGTGGAACACATCCTGATTGCAGAACAGATCCTAACTGTGGAACACATCCTGACTGTAGAACACATCCTAACTGTGGAACACATCCTGACTGTAGAACAATTCCTGACTGTAGAACTTATCGTGATGGTGGAAAACATCCTGTCTGTAGAACACATCCTGACTGTCGAACACATCCTGACTGTGGAACAAATCCTGACTGTAGAACACATCCTCACCGTAGAACACATCTTGACTGTAAAACACATCCTGACTGCAGAACACAACCTGACTGTGGATCACATCCTGACTGTATATCACACACTGACCGTGTATCGCATCCTGAATGTAGAACATATCCTGATTGTAGAACGCATCCTGACGCTGGAACACATTCTCACTGTATAACACAACCTGACTGCAGAACACATCCTGACTGTGGGACAAATCCTGACTGTGGAACACATCCTGACTGTAGAACACATCCTGACTGTAGAACACATCATGCCTGTGGATCACATCCTGTCTTTAGAACACATCCTGACAGTGGAGCACATCCTGACTGTCGAACACATCCTGACTGTAGAACACATCCTTACTGTAGAAGACATCCTGACTGCAGAATACATCCTGACTGTGGATCGCATCCTGACAGTGGGTCACATCCTGACTGTAGAAAACATCCTGACTGCAGATCACATCCTGACTGTAGAACACATCGTGACTGTGGATCACATCCTGACTGTAGAACACATCCTGACTGCAGAACACATCCTGATGGCAGAACACAATATGTCTGTAGAACACATCCTGACTGTAGAACATATCATAACTTTGGATCACATCCTAACTGTGGAACACATCCTGACTGTAGAACACATCCTGACTGTAGAACATATCCTAACTGTGGAACACATCCTGACTGTGGAACACATCCTGACAGTAGAACATATCGTGATGGTGGAAAACATCCTGTCTGTAGAACACATCCTGACTGTCGAACACATCCTGACTGTGGAACAAATCCTGACTGTAGAACACATCCTCACCGTAGAACACATCTTGACTGTAAAACACATCCTGACTGCAGAACACAACCTGACTGTGGATCACATCCTGACTGTATATCACACACTGACCGTGTATCGCATCCTGAATGTAGAACATATCCTGATTGTAGAACGCATCCTGACTCTGGAACACATCCTCACTGTATAACACAACCTGACTGCAGAACACATCCTGACTGTGGGACAAATCCTGACTGTGGATCACATCCTGTCTTTAGAACACATCCTGACAGTGGAGCACATCCTGACTGTCGAACACATCCTGACTGTAGAACACATCCTTACTGTAGAAGACATCCTGACTGCAGAATACATCCTGACTGTGGAACATATTGTGACTGTGGAACACATCATGACTGTAGAAGACATCCTGACTGTAGAACATATCGTGATGGTGGAAAACATCCTGTCTGTAGAACACATCCTGACTGCAGTGCACATCCTGACTGTAGAACGCATCCTGACAGTTGAACACATCCTGGCTGTAGAATGCTTCCTGACTGTGGATCGCATCCTGACTGTAGAACATATCCTGATGGCAGAAGACATCCTGACTATAGAACAAATCCTGACTGTGGATCACATCCTGACTGTAGAACACATCCTGATGGCAGAAGACATCCTGTCTGTAGAACACATCCTGACTGTAGAACATATCATAAATTTGGATCACATCCTAACTGTGGAACACATTCTGACTGTAGAACACATCCTGACTGTGGAACACATCCTGACTGTAGAACACATCCTCACTGTGCAACATATCCTGACTGTAGATCACATCCTGACAGTAGAACACATCCTGACTGTAGAACACACCTCACTGTGGAACACATCCTGATTGTAGAACAGATCCTAACTGTGGAACACATCCTGACTGTGGAACACATCCTGACTGTAGAACACATCCTGACTGTAGAACATATCGTGATGGTGGAAAACATCCTGTCTGTAGAACACATCCTGACTGTCGAACACATCCTGACTGTGGAACAAATCCTGACTGTAGAATACATTCTCACCGTAGAACACATCTTGACTGTAAAACACATCCTGACTGCAGAACACAACCTGACTGTGGATCACATCCTGACTGTATATCACACACTGACCGTGTATCGCATCCTGAATGTAGAACATATCCTGATTGTAGAACGCATCCTGACTCTGGAACACATCCTCACTGTATAACACAACATGACTGCAGAACACATCCTGACTCTGGGACAAATCCTGACTATGGAATACATCCTGACTGTAGAACACATCCTGACTGTAGAACACATCATGCCTGTGGATCACATCCTGTCTTTAGAATATATCCTGACAGTGGAGCACATCCTGACTGTCGAACACATCCTGACTGTAGAACACATCCTTACTGTAGAAGACATCCTGACTGCAGAATACATCCTGACTGTGGACCACATTGTGACTGTGGAACACATTTTGACTGTGGAACACATCCTGACTGTAGAACACATCCTGACTGTGGAACACATCCTGACTGTAGAACACATCCTGACTTTAGAACTCATCTTGACTGTAAAACACATCCTGACTGCAGAACACATACTGACTGTAAAATACATCCTAACTGTGGATCGCATCCTGACAGTGGATCACATCCTGACTGTAGAAAACATCCTGACTGCAGATCACATCCTGACTGTAGAACACATCCTGACTGTGGATCACATCCTGACTGTAGAACACATCCTGACTGCAGAACACATCCTGATGGCAGAACACATCCTGTCTGTAGAACACATCCTGACTGTAGAACATATCATAACTTTGGATCACATCCTAACTGTGGAACACATCCTGACTGTAGAACATATCCTAACTGTGGAACACATCCTGACTGTGGAACACATCCTGACAGTAGAACATATCGTGATGGTGGAAAACATCCTGTCTGTAGAACACATCCTGACTGTCGAACACATCCTGACTGTGGAACAAATCCTGACTGTAGAACACATCCTCACCGTAGAACACATCTTGACTGTAAAACACATCCTGACTGTCGAACACAACCTGACTGTGGATCACATCCTGACTGTATATCACACACTGACCGTGTATCGCATCCTGAATGTAGAACATATCCTGATTGTAGAACGCATCCTGACTCTGGAACACATCCTCACAGTATAACACAACCTGACTGCAGAACACATCCTGACTGTGGGACAAATCCTGACTGTGGAACACATCCTGACTGTAGAACACATCCTGACTGCAGAACACATCGTGACTGTGGGACACATCCTGACTGTGGAACACATCCTGACTGTGGAGCACATCCTGACTGTAGAACACATCCTTACTGTAGAACATATCCTGACTGCAGAACACATCCTGACTGTGGAACACATTGTGACTGTGGAAAACATCCTGACTGTAGAACACATCCTGACTGTGGTACACATCCTGACTGTGGATCACATCCTGACTGTCGCACACATCCTGACTGTTGAACATATCCTGACTATAGTACACATCCTGACTATGCAACACATCATGACTGTAGAACGCATACTGACCGTGGATCACATCCTGACTGTAGAATACATCCTGACTGTAGAACATATCCTAACTGTGGATCACATCCTGACTGTGGAACACATCCTGGCTGTAGCACACATCCTGACTGTTGAACATATCCTGACTATAGTACACATCCTGACTATGCAACACATCTTGAATGTAGAACGCATCCTGACCGTGGATCACATCCTGACTGTTGAACACATCCTGACTGTAGAACATATCCTAACTGTGGATCATATCCTGACTGTGGAACACATCCTGACTGTAGAACACATCCTGACTGTAGAACACATCCTGACTGTAGAACACATCCTGACTGTAGAACACGTCCTGACTTTCGAACACATCCTTACAGTGGTACACATCCTGACTGCAGTGCACATGCTGACTGTAGAACGCATCCTGACAGTTGAACACATCCTGGCTGTAGAATGCATCCTCACTTGGATCGCATCCTGGCAGTGGATCACATCCTGACTGTAGAAAACATCCTGACTGCAGATCACATCCTGACTATAGAACAAATCCTGACTGTGGATCACATCCTGACTGTAGAACACATCCTGACTGCAGACCACATCCTGATGGCAGAACACATCGTTTCTGTAGAACACATCCTGACTGTAGAACATATCATAACTTTGGATCACATCCTAACTGTGGAACACATCCTGACTGTAGAACACATCCTGACTGTAGAACAGATCCTAACTGTGGAACACATCCTGACTGTAGAACATATCCTAACTGTGGAACACATCCTGACTGTAGATCACATCCTGACTGTAGAACACATCCTGACTGTAGAACACACCTCACTGTGGAACACATCCTGATTGCAGAACAGATCCTAACTGTGGAACACATCCTGACTGTAAAACACATCCTAACTGTGAACACATCCTGACTGTAGAACAATTCCTGACTGTAGAACTTATCGTGATGGTGGAAAACATCCTGTCTGTAGAACACATCCTGACTGTCGAACACATCCTGACTGTGGAACAAATCCTGACTGTAGAACACATCCTCACCGTAGAACACATCTTGACTGTAAAACACATCCTGACTGCAGAACACAACCTGACTGTGGATCACATCCTGACTGTATATCACACACTGACCGTGTATCGCATCCTGAATGTAGAACATATCCTGATTGTAGAACGCATCCTGACGCTGGAACACATTCTCACTGTATAACACAACCTGACTGCAGAACACATCCTGACTGTGGGACAAATCCTGACTGTGGAACACATCCTGACTGTAGAACACATCCTGACTGTAGAACACATCATGCCTGTGGATCACATCCTGTCTTTAGAACACATCCTGACAGTGGAGCACATCCTGACTGTCGAACACATCCTGACTGTAGAACACATCCTTACTGTAGAAGACATCCTGACTGCAGAATACATCCTGACTGTGGATCGCATCCTGACAGTGGATCACATCCTGACTGTAGAAAACATCCTGACTGCAGATCACATCCTGACTGTAGAACACATCGTGACTGTGGATCACATCCTGACTGTAGAACACATCCTGACTGCAGAACACATCCTGATGGCAGAACACAATATGTCTGTAGAACACATCCTGACTGTAGAACATATCATAACTTTGGATCACATCCTAACTGTGGAACACATCCTGACTGTAGAACACATCCTGACTGTAGAACATATCCTAACTGTGGAACACATCCTGACTGTGGAACACATCCTGACAGTAGAACATATCGTGATGGTGGAAAACATCCTGTCTGTAGAACACATCCTGACTGTCGAACACATCCTGACTGTGGAACAAATCCTGACTGTAGAACACATCCTCACCGTAGAACACATCTTGACTGTAAAACACATCCTGACTGCAGAACACAACCTGACTGTGGATCACATCCTGACTGTATATCACACACTGACCGTGTATCGCATCCTGAATGTAGAACATATCCTGATTGTAGAACGCATCCTGACTCTGGAACACATCCTCACTGTATAACACAACCTGACTGCAGAACACATCCTGACTGTGGGACAAATCCTGACTGTGGATCACATCCTGTCTTTAGAACACATCCTGACAGTGGAGCACATCCTGACTGTCGAACACATCCTGACTGTAGAACACATCCTTACTGTAGAAGACATCCTGACTGCAGAATACATCCTGACTGTGGAACATATTGTGACTGTGGAACACATCATGACTGTAGAAGACATCCTGACTGTAGAACATATCGTGATGGTGGAAAACATCCTGTCTGTAGAACACATCCTGACTGCAGTGCACATCCTGACTGTAGAACGCATCCTGACAGTTGAACACATCCTGGCTGTAGAATGCTTCCTGACTGTGGATCGCATCCTGACTGTAGAACATATCCTGATGGCAGAAGACATCCTGACTATAGAACAAATCCTGACTGTGGATCACATCCTGACTGTAGAACACATCCTGATGGCAGAAGACATCCTGTCTGTAGAACACATCCTGACTGTAGAACATATCATAAATTTGGATCACATCCTAACTGTGGAACACATTCTGACTGTAGAACACATCCTGACTGTGGAACACATCCTGACTGTAGAACACATCCTCACTGTGCAACATATCCTGACTGTAGATCACATCCTGACAGTAGAACACATCCTGACTGTAGAACACACCTCACTGTGGAACACATCCTGATTGTAGAACAGATCCTAACTGTGGAACACATCCTGACTGTGGAACACATCCTGACTGTAGAACACATCCTGACTGTAGAACATATCGTGATGGTGGAAAACATCCTGTCTGTAGAACACATCCTGACTGTCGAACACATCCTGACTGTGGAACAAATCCTGACTGTAGAATACATTCTCACCGTAGAACACATCTTGACTGTAAAACACATCCTGACTGCAGAACACAACCTGACTGTGGATCACATCCTGACTGTATATCACACACTGACCGTGTATCGCATCCTGAATGTAGAACATATCCTGATTGTAGAACGCATCCTGACTCTGGAACACATCCTCACTGTATAACACAACATGACTGCAGAACACATCCTGACTCTGGGACAAATCCTGACTATGGAATACATCCTGACTGTAGAACACATCCTGACTGTAGAACACATCATGCCTGTGGATCACATCCTGTCTTTAGAATATATCCTGACAGTGGAGCACATCCTGACTGTCGAACACATCCTGACTGTAGAACACATCCTTACTGTAGAAGACATCCTGACTGCAGAATACATCCTGACTGTGGACCACATTGTGACTGTGGAACACATTTTGACTGTGGAACACATCCTGACTGTAGAACACATCCTGACTGTGGAACACATCCTGACTGTAGAACACATCCTGACTTTAGAACTCATCTTGACTGTAAAACACATCCTGACTGCAGAACACATACTGACTGTAAAATACATCCTAACTGTGGATCGCATCCTGACAGTGGATCACATCCTGACTGTAGAAAACATCCTGACTGCAGATCACATCCTGACTGTAGAACACATCCTGACTGTGGATCACATCCTGACTGTAGAACACATCCTGACTGCAGAACACATCCTGATGGCAGAACACATCCTGTCTGTAGAACACATCCTGACTGTAGAACATATCATAACTTTGGATCACATCCTAACTGTGGAACACATCCTGACTGTAGAACATATCCTAACTGTGGAACACATCCTGACTGTGGAACACATCCTGACAGTAGAACATATCGTGATGGTGGAAAACATCCTGTCTGTAGAACACATCCTGACTGTCGAACACATCCTGACTGTGGAACAAATCCTGACTGTAGAACACATCCTCACCGTAGAACACATCTTGACTGTAAAACACATCCTGACTGTCGAACACAACCTGACTGTGGATCACATCCTGACTGTATATCACACACTGACCGTGTATCGCATCCTGAATGTAGAACATATCCTGATTGTAGAACGCATCCTGACTCTGGAACACATCCTCACAGTATAACACAACCTGACTGCAGAACACATCCTGACTGTGGGACAAATCCTGACTGTGGAACACATCCTGACTGTAGAACACATCCTGACTGTAGAACACATCATGCCTGTGGATCACATCCTGTCTTTAGAATACATCCTGGCAGTGGAGCACATCCTGACTGTCGAACACATCCTGACTGTAGAACACATCCTTACTGTAGAAGACATCCTGACTGCAGAATACATCCTGACTGTGGAACACATTGTGACTGTGGAACACATCATGACTGTAGAACACATCCTGACTGTAGAACATATCCTGACTGTAGAACACATCCTGACTGTGGACCACATTGTGACAGTGGAACACATCCTGACTGTAGAACACTTCCTAACTGTGGAACACATCCTGATTGTAGAACACATCCTGACTGTAGAACACATCCTGACTGAAGAACACATTTTGACTGTGGAACACATTCTGACTAGAAAACATTTTGACTGTGGATCACATCCTGACTGTAGAACACATGCTGACTGTAGAACACTTCCTGACTTTCGAACACATCCTTACAGTGGTACACATCCTGACTGCAGTGCACATCCTGACTGTAGAACGCATCCTGACAGTTGAACACATCCTGGCTGTAGAATGCTTCCTGAATGTGGATCGCATCCTGACAGTGGATCACATCCAGCTGTAGAAAACATCCTGACTGCAGATCACATCCTGACTGTAGAACACATCCTGACTGTGGATCACATCCTGACTGTAGAACATATCCTGATTGCAGAACACATCCTGATGGCAGAACACATCCTGTCTGTAGAACACATCCTGACTGTAGAACATATCATAACTTTGGATCACATCCTAACTGTGGAACACATCCTGACTGTAGAACACATCCTGACTGTAGAACATATCCTAACTGTGGAACACATCCTGACTGTGGAACACATCCTGACTGTAGAACACATCCTCACTGTGGAACACACCTCACTGTGGAACACATCCTGATTGCAGAACAGATCCTAACTGTGGAACACATCCTGACTGTAGAACATATCCTAACTGTGGAACACATCCTGACTGTAGAACAGATCCTAACTGTGGAACACATCCTGACTGTAGAACATATCCTAACTGTGGAACACATCCTGACTGTAGATCACATCCTGACTGTAGAACACATCCTGACTGTAGAACACACCTCACTGTGGAACACATCCTGATTGCAGAACAGATCCTAACTGTGGAACACATCCTGACTGTAGAACACATCCTAACTGTGGAACACATCCTGACTGTAGAACAATTCCTGACTGTAGAACTTATCGTGATGGTGGAAAACATCCTGTCTGTAGAACACATCCTGACTGTCGAACACATCCTGACTGTGGAACAAATCCTGACTGTAGAACACATCCTCACCGTAGAACACATCTTGACTGTAAAACACATCCTGACTGCAGAACACAACCTGACTGTGGATCACATCCTGACTGTATATCACACACTGACCGTGTATCGCATCCTGAATGTAGAACATATCCTGATTGTAGAACGCATCCTGACGCTGGAACACATTCTCACTGTATAACACAACCTGACTGCAGAACACATCCTGACTGTGGGACAAATCCTGACTGTGGAACACATCCTGACTGTAGAACACATCCTGACTGTAGAACACATCATGCCTGTGGATCACATCCTGTCTTTAGAACACATCCTGACAGTGGAGCACATCCTGACTGTCGAACACATCCTGACTGTAGAACACATCCTTACTGTAGAAGACATCCTGACTGCAGAATACATCCTGACTGTGGATCGCATCCTGACAGTGGATCACATCCTGACTGTAGAAAACATCCTGACTGCAGATCACATCCTGACTGTAGAACACATCGTGACTGTGGATCACATCCTGACTGTAGAACACATCCTGACTGCAGAACACATCCTGATGGCAGAACACAATATGTCTGTAGAACACATCCTGACTGTAGAACATATCCTGACTGTAGAACATATCCTAACTGTGGAACATATCCTAACTGTGGAACACATCCTGACTGTGGAACACATCCTGACTGTAGAACACATCCTGACTGTAGAACACATCCTAACTGTGGATGACATCCTGACTGTGGAACACATCCTGATTGTAGAACACATCATGCCTGTAGAACATATCCTGACTGTGGAACACATTGTGACAATGGAACACATCCTGACTGTAGAACATATCCTGACTGTAGAACACATCCTGACTGTGGAACACATTGTGACAGTGGAACACATCCTGACTGTAGAACACATCCTAACAGTGGAACACATCCTGACTGTAGAACACATCCTGACTGTAGAACACATCCTGACTGTAGAACACATTTTGACTGTGGAACACATTCTGACTAGAAAACATCTTGACTGTGGATCACATCCTGACTGTAGAACACATCCTGACTGTAGAACACATCCTGACTTTCGAACACATCCTTACAGTGGTACACATCCTGACTGCAGTGCACATCCTGACTGTACAACGCATCCTGACAGTTGAACACATCCTGGCTGTAGAATGCGTCCTGACTGTGGATCGCATCCTGACAGTGGATCACATTCTGACTGTAGAAAACATCCTGACTGCAGATCACATCCTGACTGTAGAACACATCCTGACTGTGGTTCACATCCTGACTGTAGAACATATCCTGATTGCAGAACACATCCTGATGGCAGAACACATCCTGTCTGTAGAACACATCCTGACTGTAGAACATATCATAACTTTGGATCACATCCTAACTGTGGAACACATCCTGACTGTAGAACACATCCTGACTGTAGAACATATCCTAACTGTGGAACACATCCTGACTGTGGAACACATCCTGACTGTAGAACACATCCTCACTGTGGAACACACCTCACTGTGGAACACATCCTGATTGCAGAACAGATCCTAACTGTGGAACACATCCTGACTGTAGAACATATCCTAACTGTGGAACACATCCTGACTGTAGAACAGATCCTAACTGTGGAACACATCCTGACTGTAGAACATATCCTAACTGTGGAACACATCCTGACTGTAGATCACATCCTGACTGTAGAACACATCCTGACTGTAGAACACACCTCACTGTGGAACACATCCTGATTGCAGAACAGATCCTAACTGTGGAACACATCCTGACTGTAGAACACATCCTAACTGTGGAACACATCCTGACTGTAGAACAATTCCTGACTGTAGAACTTATCGTGATGGTGGAAAACATCCTGTCTGTAGAACACATCCTGACTGTCGAACACATCCTGACTGTGGAACAAATCCTGACTGTAGAACACATCCTCACCGTAGAACACATCTTGACTGTAAAACACATCCTGACTGCAGAACACAACCTGACTGTGGATCACATCCTGACTGTATATCACACACTGACCGTGTATCGCATCCTGAATGTAGAACATATCCTGATTGTAGAACGCATCCTGACGCTGGAACACATCCTCACAGTATAACACAACCTGACTGCAGAACACATCCTGACTGTGGGACAAATCCTGACTGTGGAACACATCCTGACTGTAGAACACATCCTGACTGTAGAACACATCATGCCTGTGGATCACATCCTGTCTTTAGAATACATCCTGGCAGTGGAGCACATCCTGACTGTCGAACACATCCTGACTGTAGAACACATCCTTACTGTAGAAGACATCCTGACTGCAGAATACATCCTGACTGTGGAACACATTGTGACTGTGGAACACATCATGACTGTAGAACACATCCTGACTGTAGAACATATCCTGACTGTAGAACACATCCTGACTGTGGACCACATTGTGACAGTGGAACACATCCTGACTGTAGAACACTTCCTAACTGTGGAACACATCCTGATTGTAGAACACATCCTGACTGTAGAACACATCCTGACTGAAGAACACATTTTGACTGTGGAACACATTCTGACTAGAAAACATTTTGACTGTGGATCACATCCTGACTGTAGAACACATGCTGACTGTAGAACACTTCCTGACTTTCGAACACATCCTTACAGTGGTACACATCCTGACTGCAGTGCACATCCTGACTGTAGAACGCATCCTGACAGTTGAACACATCCTGGCTGTAGAATGCTTCCTGAATGTGGATCGCATCCTGACAGTGGATCACATCCAGCTGTAGAAAACATCCTGACTGCAGATCACATCCTGACTGTAGAACACATCCTGACTGTGGATCACATCCTGACTGTAGAACATATCCTGATTGCAGAACACATCCTGATGGCAGAACACATCCTGTCTGTAGAACACATCCTGACTGTAGAACATATCATAACTTTGGATCACATCCTAACTGTGGAACACATCCTGACTGTAGAACACATCCTGACTGTAGAACATATCCTAACTGTGGAACACATCCTGACTGTGGAACACATCCTGACTGTAGAACACATCCTCACTGTGGAACACACCTCACTGTGGAACACATCCTGATTGCAGAACAGATCCTAACTGTGGAACACATCCTGACTGTAGAACATATCCTAACTGTGGAACACATCCTGACTGTAGAACAGATCCTAACTGTGGAACACATCCTGACTGTAGAACATATCCTAACTGTGGAACACATCCTGACTGTAGATCACATCCTGACTGTAGAACACATCCTGACTGTAGAACACACCTCACTGTGGAACACATCCTGATTGCAGAACAGATCCTAACTGTGGAACACATCCTGACTGTAGAACACATCCTAACTGTGGAACACATCCTGACTGTAGAACAATTCCTGACTGTAGAACTTATCGTGATGGTGGAAAACATCCTGTCTGTAGAACACATCCTGACTGTCGAACACATCCTGACTGTGGAACAAATCCTGACTGTAGAACACATCCTCACCGTAGAACACATCTTGACTGTAAAACACATCCTGACTGCAGAACACAACCTGACTGTGGATCACATCCTGACTGTATATCACACACTGACCGTGTATCGCATCCTGAATGTAGAACATATCCTGATTGTAGAACGCATCCTGACGCTGGAACACATTCTCACTGTATAACACAACCTGACTGCAGAACACATCCTGACTGTGGGACAAATCCTGACTGTGGAACACATCCTGACTGTAGAACACATCCTGACTGTAGAACACATCATGCCTGTGGATCACATCCTGTCTTTAGAACACATCCTGACAGTGGAGCACATCCTGACTGTCGAACACATCCTGACTGTAGAACACATCCTTACTGTAGAAGACATCCTGACTGCAGAATACATCCTGACTGTGGATCGCATCCTGACAGTGGATCACATCCTGACTGTAGAAAACATCCTGACTGCAGATCACATCCTGACTGTAGAACACATCGTGACTGTGGATCACATCCTGACTGTAGAACACATCCTGACTGCAGAACACATCCTGATGGCAGAACACAATATGTCTGTAGAACACATCCTGACTGTAGAACATATCATAACTTTGGATCACATCCTAACTGTGGAACACATCCTGACTGTAGAACACATCCTGACTGTAGAACATATCCTAACTGTGGAACACATCCTGACTGTGGAACACATCCTGACAGTAGAACATATCGTGATGGTGGAAAACATCCTGTCTGTAGAACACATCCTGACTGTCGAACACATCCTGACTGTGGAACAAATCCTGACTGTAGAACACATCCTCACCGTAGAACACATCTTGACTGTAAAACACATCCTGACTGCAGAACACAACCTGACTGTGGATCACATCCTGACTGTATATCACACACTGACCGTGTATCGCATCCTGAATGTAGAACATATCCTGATTGTAGAACGCATCCTGACTCTGGAACACATCCTCACTGTATAACACAACCTGACTGCAGAACACATCCTGACTGTGGGACAAATCCTGACTGTGGATCACATCCTGTCTTTAGAACACATCCTGACAGTGGAGCACATCCTGACTGTCGAACACATCCTGACTGTAGAACACATCCTTACTGTAGAAGACATCCTGACTGCAGAATACATCCTGACTGTGGAACATATTGTGACTGTGGAACACATCATGACTGTAGAAGACATCCTGACTGTAGAACATATCGTGATGGTGGAAAACATCCTGTCTGTAGAACACATCCTGACTGCAGTGCACATCCTGACTGTAGAACGCATCCTGACAGTAGAACAAATCCTGACTGTGGATCACATCCTGACTGTAGAACACATCCTGATGGCAGAAGACATCCTGTCTGTAGAACACATCCTGACTGTAGAACATATCATAAATTTGGATCACATCCTAACTGTGGAACACATTCTGACTGTAGAACACATCCTGACTGTGGAACACATCCTGACTGTAGAACACATCCTCACTGTGCAACATATCCTGACTGTAGATCACATCCTGACAGTAGAACACATCCTGACTGTAGAACACACCTCACTGTGGAACACATCCTGATTGTAGAACAGATCCTAACTGTGGAACACATCCTGACTGTGGAACACATCCTGACTGTAGAACACATCCTGACTGTAGAACATATCGTGATGGTGGAAAACATCCTGTCTGTAGAACACATCCTGACTGTCGAACACATCCTGACTGTGGAACAAATCCTGACTGTAGAATACATTCTCACCGTAGAACACATCTTGACTGTAAAACACATCCTGACTGCAGAACACAACCTGACTGTGGATCACATCCTGACTGTATATCACACACTGACCGTGTATCGCATCCTGAATGTAGAACATATCCTGATTGTAGAACGCATCCTGACTCTGGAACACATCCTCACTGTATAACACAACATGACTGCAGAACACATCCTGACTCTGGGACAAATCCTGACTATGGAATACATCCTGACTGTAGAACACATCCTGACTGTAGAACACATCATGCCTGTGGATCACATCCTGTCTTTAGAATATATCCTGACAGTGGAGCACATCCTGACTGTCGAACACATCCTGACTGTAGAACACATCCTTACTGTAGAAGACATCCTGACTGCAGAATACATCCTGACTGTGGACCACATTGTGACTGTGGAACACATTTTGACTGTGGAACACATCCTGACTGTAGAACACATCCTGACTGTGGAACACATCCTGACTGTAGAACACATCCTGACTTTAGAACTCATCTTGACTGTAAAACACATCCTGACTGCAGAACACATACTGACTGTAAAATACATCCTAACTGTGGATCGCATCCTGACAGTGGATCACATCCTGACTGTAGAAAACATCCTGACTGCAGATCACATCCTGACTGTAGAACACATCCTGACTGTGGATCACATCCTGACTGTAGAACACATCCTGACTGCAGAACACATCCTGATGGCAGAACACATCCTGTCTGTAGAACACATCCTGACTGTAGAACATATCATAACTTTGGATCACATCCTAACTGTGGAACACATCCTGACTGTAGAACATATCCTAACTGTGGAACACATCCTGACTGTGGAACACATCCTGACAGTAGAACATATCGTGATGGTGGAAAACATCCTGTCTGTAGAACACATCCTGACTGTCGAACACATCCTGACTGTGGAACAAATCCTGACTGTAGAACACATCCTCACCGTAGAACACATCTTGACTGTAAAACACATCCTGACTGTCGAACACAACCTGACTGTGGATCACATCCTGACTGTATATCACACACTGACCGTGTATCGCATCCTGAATGTAGAACATATCCTGATTGTAGAACGCATCCTGACTCTGGAACACATCCTCACAGTATAACACAACCTGACTGCAGAACACATCCTGACTGTGGGACAAATCCTGACTGTGGAACACATCCTGACTGTAGAACACATCCTGACTGTAGAACACATCATGCCTGTGGATCACATCCTGTCTTTAGAATACATCCTGGCAGTGGAGCACATCCTGACTGTCGAACACATCCTGACTGTAGAACACATCCTTACTGTAGAAGACATCCTGACTGCAGAATACATCCTGACTGTGGAACACATTGTGACTGTGGAACACATCATGACTGTAGAACACATCCTGACTGTAGAACATATCCTGACTGTAGAACACATCCTGACTGTGGACCACATTGTGACAGTGGAACACATCCTGACTGTAGAACACTTCCTAACTGTGGAACACATCCTGATTGTAGAACACATCCTGACTGTAGAACACATCCTGACTGAAGAACACATTTTGACTGTGGAACACATTCTGACTAGAAAACATTTTGACTGTGGATCACATCCTGACTGTAGAACACATGCTGACTGTAGAACACTTCCTGACTTTCGAACACATCCTTACAGTGGTACACATCCTGACTGCAGTGCACATCCTGACTGTAGAACGCATCCTGACAGTTGAACACATCCTGGCTGTAGAATGCTTCCTGAATGTGGATCGCATCCTGACAGTGGATCACATCCAGCTGTAGAAAACATCCTGACTGCAGATCACATCCTGACTGTAGAACACATCCTGACTGTGGATCACATCCTGACTGTAGAACATATCCTGATTGCAGAACACATCCTGATGGCAGAACACATCCTGTCTGTAGAACACATCCTGACTGTAGAACATATCATAACTTTGGATCACATCCTAACTGTGGAACACATCCTGACTGTAGAACACATCCTGACTGTAGAACATATCCTAACTGTGGAACACATCCTGACTGTGGAACACATCCTGACTGTAGAACACATCCTCACTGTGGAACACACCTCACTGTGGAACACATCCTGATTGCAGAACAGATCCTAACTGTGGAACACATCCTGACTGTAGAACATATCCTAACTGTGGAACACATCCTGACTGTAGAACAGATCCTAACTGTGGAACACATCCTGACTGTAGAACATATCCTAACTGTGGAACACATCCTGACTGTAGATCACATCCTGACTGTAGAACACATCCTGACTGTAGAACACACCTCACTGTGGAACACATCCTGATTGCAGAACAGATCCTAACTGTGGAACACATCCTGACTGTAGAACACATCCTAACTGTGGAACACATCCTGACTGTAGAACAATTCCTGACTGTAGAACTTATCGTGATGGTGGAAAACATCCTGTCTGTAGAACACATCCTGACTGTCGAACACATCCTGACTGTGGAACAAATCCTGACTGTAGAACACATCCTCACCGTAGAACACATCTTGACTGTAAAACACATCCTGACTGCAGAACACAACCTGACTGTGGATCACATCCTGACTGTATATCACACACTGACCGTGTATCGCATCCTGAATGTAGAACATATCCTGATTGTAGAACGCATCCTGACGCTGGAACACATTCTCACTGTATAACACAACCTGACTGCAGAACACATCCTGACTGTGGGACAAATCCTGACTGTGGAACACATCCTGACTGTAGAACACATCCTGACTGTAGAACACATCATGCCTGTGGATCACATCCTGTCTTTAGAACACATCCTGACAGTGGAGCACATCCTGACTGTCGAACACATCCTGACTGTAGAACACATCCTTACTGTAGAAGACATCCTGACTGCAGAATACATCCTGACTGTGGATCGCATCCTGACAGTGGATCACATCCTGACTGTAGAAAACATCCTGACTGCAGATCACATCCTGACTGTAGAACACATCGTGACTGTGGATCACATCCTGACTGTAGAACACATCCTGACTGCAGAACACATCCTGATGGCAGAACACAATATGTCTGTAGAACACATCCTGACTGTAGAACATATCATAACTTTGGATCACATCCTAACTGTGGAACACATCCTGACTGTAGAACACATCCTGACTGTAGAACATATCCTAACTGTGGAACACATCCTGACTGTGGAACACATCCTCACCGTAGAACACATCTTGACTGTAAAACACATCCTGACTGCAGAACACAACCTGACTGTGGATCACATCCTGACTGTATATCACACACTGACCGTGTATCGCATCCTGAATGTAGAACATATCCTGATTGTAGAACGCATCCTGACTCTGGAACACATCTTCACTGTATAACACAACCTGACTGCAGAACACATCCTGACAGTGGAGCACATCCTGACTGTCGAACACATCCTGACTGTAGAAAACATCCTGACTGCAGATCACATCCTGACTGTAGAACACATCGTGACTGTGGATCACATCCTGACTGTAGAACACATCCTGACTGCAGAACACATCCTGATGGCAGAACACAATATGTCTGTAGAACACATCCTGACTGTAGAACATATCATAACTTTGGATCACATCCTAACTGTGGAACACATCCTGTCTGTAGAACACATCCTGACTGTCGAACACATCCTGACTGTGGAACAAATCCTGACTGTAGAACACATCCTCACCGTAGAACACATCTTGACTGTAAAACACATCCTGACTGCAGAACACAACCTGACTGTGGATCACATCCTGACTGTATATCACACACTGACCGTGTATCGCATCCTGAATGTAGAACATATCCTGATTGTAGAACGCATCCTGACTCTGGAACACATCCTCACTGTATAACACAACCTGACTGCAGAACACATCCTGACTGTGGGACAAATCCTGACTGTGGAACACATCCTGACTGTAGAACATATCCTGACTGTAGAACACATCATGCCTGTGGATCACATCCTGTCTTTAGAACACATCCTGACAGTGGAGCACATCCTGACTGTCGAACACATCCTGACTGTAGAACACATCCTTACTGTAGAAGACATCCTGACTGCAGAATACATCCTGACTGTGGAACATATTGTGACTGTGGAACACATCATGACTGTAGAAGACATCCTGACTGTAGAACATATCGTGATGGTGGAAAACATCCTGTCTGTAGAACACATCCTGACTGCAGTGCACATCCTGACTGTAGAACGCATCCTGACAGTTGAACACATCCTGGCTGTAGAATGCTTCCTGACTGTGGATCGCATCCTGACTGTAGAACATATCCTGATGGCAGAAGACATCCTGACTATAGAACAAATCCTGACTGTGGATCACATCCTGACTGTAGAACACATCCTGATGGCAGAAGACATCCTGTCTGTAGAACACATCCTGACTGTAGAACATATCATAAATTTGGATCACATCCTAACTGTGGAACACATCCTGACTGTAGAACACATCCTGACTGTGGAACACATCCTGACTGTAGAACACATCCTCACTGTGCAACATATCCTGACTGTAGATCACATCCTGACAGTAGAACACATCCTGACTGTAGAACACACCTCACTGTGGAACACATCCTGATTGTAGAACAGATCCTAACTGTGGAACACATCCTGACTGTGGAACACATCCTGACTGTAGAACACATCCTGACTGTAGAACATATCGTGATGGTGGAAAACATCCTGTCTGTAGAACACATCCTGACTGTCGAACACATCCTGACTGTGGAACAAATCCTGACTGTAGAATACATTCTCACCGTAGAACACATCTTGACTGTAAAACACATCCTGACTGCAGAACACAACCTGACTGTGGATCACATCCTGACTGTATATCACACACTGACCGTGTATCGCATCCTGAATGTAGAACATATCCTGATTGTAGAACGCATCCTGACTCTGGAACACATCCTCACTGTATAACACAACATGACTGCAGAACACATCCTGACTCTGGGACAAATCCTGACTATGGAATACATCCTGACTGTAGAACACATCCTGACTGTAGAACACATCATGCCTGTGGATCACATCCTGTCTTTAGAATATATCCTGACAGTGGAGCACATCCTGACTGTCGAACACATCCTGACTGTAGAACACATCCTTACTGTAGAAGACATCCTGACTGCAGAATACATCCTGACTGTGGACCACATTGTGACTGTGGAACACATTTTGACTGTGGAACACATCCTGACTGTAGAACACATCCTGACTGTGGAACACATCCTGACTGTAGAACACATCCTGACTTTAGAACTCATCTTGACTGTAAAACACATCCTGACTGCAGAACACATACTGACTGTAAAATACATCCTAACTGTGGATCGCATCCTGACAGTGGATCACATCCTGACTGTAGAAAACATCCTGACTGCAGATCACATCCTGACTGTAGAACACATCCTGACTGTGGATCACATCCTGACTGTAGAACACATCCTGACTGCAGAACACATCCTGATGGCAGAACACATCCTGTCTGTAGAACACATCCTGACTGTAGAACATATCATAACTTTGGATCACATCCTAACTGTGGAACACATCCTGACTGTAGAACATATCCTAACTGTGGAACACATCCTGACTGTGGAACACATCCTGACAGTAGAACATATCGTGATGGTGGAAAACATCCTGTCTGTAGAACACATCCTGACTGTCGAACACATCCTGACTGTGGAACAAATCCTGACTGTAGAACACATCCTCACCGTAGAACACATCTTGACTGTAAAACACATCCTGACTGTCGAACACAACCTGACTGTGGATCACATCCTGACTGTATATCACACACTGACCGTGTATCGCATCCTGAATGTAGAACATATCCTGATTGTAGAACGCATCCTGACTCTGGAACACATCCTCACAGTATAACACAACCTGACTGCAGAACACATCCTGACTGTGGGACAAATCCTGACTGTGGAACACATCCTGACTGTAGAACACATCCTGACTGTAGAACACATCATGCCTGTGGATCACATCCTGTCTTTAGAATACATCCTGGCAGTGGAGCACATCCTGACTGTCGAACACATCCTGACTGTAGAACACATCCTTACTGTAGAAGACATCCTGACTGCAGAATACATCCTGACTGTGGAACACATTGTGACTGTGGAACACATCATGACTGTAGAACACATCCTGACTGTAGAACATATCCTGACCGTAGAACACATCCTGACTGTGGACCACATTGTGACAGTGGAACACATCCTGACTGTAGAACACTTCCTAACTGTGGAACACATCCTGATTGTAGAACACATCCTGATTGTAGAACACATCCTGACTGTAGAACACATCCTGACTGAAGAACACATTTTGACTGTGGAACACATTCTGACTAGAAAACATTTTGACTGTGGATCACATCCTGACTGTAGAACACATGCTGACTGTAGAACACTTCCTGACTTTCGAACACATCCTTACAGTGGTACACATCCTGACTGCAGTGCACATCCTGACTGTAGAACGCATCCTGACAGTTGAACACATCCTGGCTGTAGAATGCTTCCTGAATGTGGATCGCATCCTGACAGTGGATCACATCCAGCTGTAGAAAACATCCTGACTGCAGATCACATCCTGACTATAGAACAAATCCTGACTGTGGATCACATCCTGACTGTAGAACACATCCTGATGGCAGAACACATCCTGTCTGTAGAACACATCCTGACTGTAGAACATATCATAAATTTGGATCACATCCTAACTGTGGAACACATCCTGACTGTAGATCACAACCTGACTGTCGATCACATCCTGACTGTAGAACATATCCTGAATGTAGAACACATCCTGACTCTGGAACACATCCTTACTGTATAACACAAACTGACTGCAGAACACATCGTGACTGTGGGACACATCCTGACTGTGGAACACATCCTGACTGTGGAGCACATCCTGACTGTAGAACACATCCTTACTGTAGAACACATCCTGACTGCAGAACACATCCTGACTGTGGAACACATTGTGACTGTGGAAAACATCCTGACTGTAGAACACATCCTGACTGTGGTACACATCCTGACTGTGGATCACATCCTGACTGTCGCACACATCCTGACTGTTGAACATATCCTGACTATAGTACACATCCTGACTATGCAACACATCATGACTGTAGAACGCATACTGACCGTGGATCACATCCTGACTGTAGAATACATCCTGACTGTAGAACATATCCTAACTGTGGATCACATCCTGACTGTGGAACACATCCTGATTGTAGAACACATCCTGACTGTAGAACACATCCTGACTGAAGAACACATTTTGACTGTGGAACACATTCTGACTAGAAAACATTTTGACTGTGGATCACATCCTGACTGTAAAACACATCCTGACTGTAGAACACTTCCTGACTTTCGAACACATCCTTACAGTGGTACACATCCTGACTGCAGTGCACATGCTGAATGTAGAACGCATCCTGACAGTTGAACACATCCTGGCTGTAGAATGCTTCCTGACTGTGGATCGCATCCTGACAGTGGATCACATCCTAACTGTAGAAAACATCCTGACTGCAGATCACATCCTGACTATAGAACAAATCCTGACTGTAGAACATATCCTGAATGTAGAACACATCCTGACTCTGGAACACATCCTTACTGTATAACACAAACTGACTGCAGAACACATCGTGACTGTGGGACACATCCTGACTGTGGAACACATCCTGACTGTGGAGCACATCCTGACTGTAGAACACATCCTTACTGTAGAACACATCCTGACTGCAGAACACATCCTGACTGTGGAACACATCCTGATTGTAGAACACATCCTGACTGTAGAACACATCCTGACTGAAGAACACATTTTGAATGTGGAACACATTCTGACTAGAAAACATTTTGACTGTGGATCACATCCTGACTGTAGAACACATCCTGACTGTAGAACACTTCCTGACTTTCGAACACATCCTTACAGTGGTACACATCCTGACTGCAGTGCACATGCTGACTGTAGAACGCATCCTGACAGTTGAACACATCCTGGCTGTAGAATGCTTCCTGACTGTGGATCGCATCCTGACAGTGGATCACATCCTAACTGTAGAAAACATCCTGACTGCAGATCACATCCTGACTATAGAACAAATCCTGACTGTGGATCACATCCTGACTGTAGAACACATTCTGATGGCAGAACACATCCTGTCTGTAGAACACATCCTGACTGTAGAACATATCATAAATTTGGATCACATCCTAACTGTGGAACACATCCTGACTGTAGAACACATCCTCACTGTGGAACATATCCTGACTGTGGATCACATCCTGACTGTAGAACATATCCTGACTGTAGAACACTTCCTGACTTTCGAACACATCCTTACAGTGGTACACATCCTGACTGCAGTGCACATCCTGACTGTAGAACGCATCCTGACAGTTGAACACATCCTGGCTGTAGAATGCTTCCTGACTGTGGATCGCATCCTGACAGTGGATCACATCCTAACTGTAGAAAACATCCTGACTGCAGAATACATCCTGACTGTGGAACACATTGTGACTGTGGAACACATCCTGACTGTAGAACATATCCTGACTGTAGAACATATCCTAACTGTGGAACATATCCTAACTGTGGAACACATCCTGACTGTGGAACACATCCTGACTGTAGAACACATCCTGACTGTAGAACACATCCTAACTGTGGATGACATCCTGACTGTGGAACACATCCTGATTGTAGAACACATCATGCCTGTAGAACATATCCTGACTGTGGAACACATTGTGACAATGGAACACATCCTGACTGTAGAACATATCCTGACTGTAGAACACATCCTGACTGTGGAACACATTGTGACAGTGGAACACATCCTGACTGTAGAACACATCCTAACAGTGGAACACATCCTGACTGTAGAACACATCCTGACTGTAGAACACATCCAGACTGTAGAACACATTTTGACTGTGGAACACATTCTGACTAGAAAACATCTTGACTGTGGATCACATCCTGACTGTAGAACACATCCTGACTGTAGAACACATCCTGACTTTCGAACACATCCTTACAGTGGTACACATCCTGACTGCAGTGCACATCCTGACTGTACAACGCATCCTGACAGTTGAACACATCCTGGCTGTAGAATGCGTCCTGACTGTGGATCGCATCCTGACAGTGGATCACATTCTGACTGTAGAAAACATCCTGACTGCAGATCACATCCTGACTGTAGAACACATCCTGACTGTGGATCACATCCTGACTGTAGAACATATCCTGATTGCAGAACACATCCTGATGGCAGAACACATCCTGTCTGTAGAACACATCCTGACTGTAGAACATATCATAACTTTGGATCACATCCTAACTGTGGAACACATCCTGACTGTAGAACACATCCTGACTGTAGAACATATCCTAACTGTGGAACACATCCTGACTGTGGAACACATCCTGACTGTAGAACACATCCTCACTGTGGAACACACCTCACTGTGGAACACATCCTGATTGCAGAACAGATCCTAACTGTGGAACACATCCTGACTGTAGAACATATCCTAACTGTTGAACACATCCTGACTGTAGAACAGATCCTAACTGTGGAACACATCCTGACTGTAGAACATATCCTAACTGTGGAACACATCCTGACTGTAGATCACATCCTGACTGTAGAACACATCCTGACTGTAGAACACACCTCACTGTGGAACACATCCTGATTGCAGAACAGATCCTAACTGTGGAACACATCCTGACTGTAGAACACATCCTAACTGTGAACACATCCTGACTGTAGAACAATTCCTGACTGTAGAACTTATCGTGATGGTGGAAAACATCCTGTCTGTAGAACACATCCTGACTGTCGAACACATCCTGACTGTGGAACAAATCCTGACTGTAGAACACATCCTCACCGTAGAACACATCTTGACTGTAAAACACATCCTGACTGCAGAACACAACCTGACTGTGGATCACATCCTGACTGTATATCACACACTGACCGTGTATCGCATCCTGAATGTAGAACATATCCTGATTGTAGAACGCATCCTGACGCTGGAACACATTCTCACTGTATAACACAACCTGACTGCAGAACACATCCTGACTGTGGGACAAATCCTGACTGTGGAACACATCCTGACTGTAGAACACATCCTGACTGTAGAACACATCATGCCTGTGGATCACATCCTGTCTTTAGAACACATCCTGACAGTGGAGCACATCCTGACTGTCGAACACATCCTGACTGTAGAACACATCCTTACTGTAGAAGACATCCTGACTGCAGAATACATCCTGACTGTGGATCGCATCCTGACAGTGGATCACATCCTGACTGTAGAAAACATCCTGACTGCAGATCACATCCTGACTGTAGAACACATCGTGACTGTCGATCACATCCTGACTGTAGAACACATCCTGACTGCAGAACACATCCTGATGGCAGAACACAATATGTCTGTAGAACACATCCTGACTGTAGAACATATCATAACTTTGGATCACATCCTAACTGTGGAACACATCCTGACTGTAGAACACATCCTGACTGTAGAACATATCCTAACTGTGGAACACATCCTGACTGTGGAACACATCCTGACAGTAGAACATATCGTGATGGTGGAAAACATCCTGTCTGTAGAACACATCCTGACTGTCGAACACATCCTGACTGTGGAACAAATCCTGACTGTAGAACACATCCTCACCGTAGAACACATCTTGACTGTAAAACACATCCTGACTGCAGAACACAACCTGACTGTGGATCACATCCTGACTGTATATCACACACTGACCGTGTATCGCATCCTGAATGTAGAACATATCCTGATTGTAGAACGCATCCTGACTCTGGAACACATCCTCACTGTATAACACAACCTGACTGCAGAACACATCCTGACTGTGGGACAAATCCTGACTGTGGAACACATCCTGACTGTAGAACATATCCTGACTGTAGAACACATCATGCCTGTGGATCACATCCTGTCTTTAGAACACATCCTGACAGTGGAGCACATCCTGACTGTCGAACACATCCTGACTGTAGAACACATCCTTACTGTAGAAGACATCCTGACTGCAGAATACATCCTGACTGTGGAACATATTGTGACTGTGGAACACATCATGACTGTAGAAGACATCCTGACTGTAGAACATATCGTGATGGTGGAAAACATCCTGTCTGTAGAACACATCCTGACTGCAGTGCACATCCTGACTGTAGAACGCATCCTGACAGTTGAACACATCCTGGCTGTAGAATGCTTCCTGACTGTGGATCGCATCCTGACTGTAGAACACATCCTGATGGCAGAAGACATCCTGACTATAGAACAAATCCTGACTGTGGATCACATCCTGACTGTAGAACACATCCTGATGGCAGAAGACATCCTGTCTGTAGAACACATCCTGACTGTAGAACATATCATAAATTTGGATCACATCCTAACTGTGGAACACATCCTGACTGTAGAACACATCCTGACTGTGGAACACATCCTGACTGTAGAACACATCCTCACTGTGCAACATATCCTGACTGTAGATCACATCCTGACAGTAGAACACATCCTGACTGTAGAACACACCTCACTGTGGAACACATCCTGATTGTAGAACAGATCCTAACTGTGGAACACATCCTGACTGTGGAACACATCCTGACTGTAGAACACATCCTGACTGTAGAACATATCGTGATGGTGGAAAACATCCTGTCTGTAGAACACATCCTGACTGTCGAACACATCCTGACTGTGGAACAAATCCTGACTGTAGAATACATTCTCACCGTAGAACACATCTTGACTGTAAAACACATCCTGACTGCAGAACACAACCTGACTGTGGATCACATCCTGACTGTATATCACACACTGACCGTGTATCGCATCCTGAATGTAGAACATATCCTGATTGTAGAACGCATCCTGACTCTGGAACACATCCTCACTGTATAACACAACATGACTGCAGAACACATCCTGACTCTGGGACAAATCCTGACTATGGAATACATCCTGACTGTAGAACACATCCTGACTGTAGAACACATCATGCCTGTGGATCACATCCTGTCTTTAGAATATATCCTGACAGTGGAGCACATCCTGACTGTCGAACACATCCTGACTGTAGAACACATCCTTACTGTAGAAGACATCCTGACTGCAGAATACATCCTGACTGTGGACCACATTGTGACTGTGGAACACATTTTGACTGTGGAACACATCCTGACTTTAGAACTCATCTTGACTGTAAAACACATCCTGACTGCAGAACACATACTGACTGTAAAATACATCCTAACTGTGGATCGCATCCTGACAGTGGATCACATCCTGACTGTAGAAAACATCCTGACTGCAGATCACATCCTGACTGTAGAACACATCCTGACTGTGGATCACATCCTGACTGTAGAACACATCCTGACTGCAGAACACATCCTGATGGCAGAACACATCCTGTCTGTAGAACACATCCTGACTGTAGAACATATCATAACTTTGGATCACATCCTAACTGTGGAACACATCCTGACTGTAGAACATATCCTAACTGTGGAACACATCCTGACTGTGGAACACATCCTGACAGTAGAACATATCGTGATGGTGGAAAACATCCTGTCTGTAGAACACATCCTGACTGTCGAACACATCCTGACTGTGGAACAAATCCTGACTGTAGAACACATCCTCACCGTAGAACACATCTTGACTGTAAAACACATCCTGACTGTCGAACACAACCTGACTGTGGATCACATCCTGACTGTATATCACACACTGACCGTGTATCGCATCCTGAATGTAGAACATATCCTGATTGTAGAACGCATCCTGACTCAGGAACACATCCTCACAGTATAACACAACCTGACTGCAGAACACATCCTGACTGTGGGACAAATCCTGACTGTGGAACACATCCTGACTGTAGAACACATCCTGACTGTAGAACACATCATGCCTGTGGATCACATCCTGTCTTTAGAATACATCCTGGCAGTGGAGCACATCCTGACTGTCGAACACATCCTGACTGTAGAACACATCCTTACTGTAGAAGACATCCTGACTGCAGAATACATCCTGACTGTGGAACACATTGTGACTGTGGAACACATCATGACTGTAGAACACATCCTGACTGTGGACCACATTGTGACAGTGGAACACATCCTGACTGTAGAACACTTCCTAACTGTGGAACACATCCTGATTGTAGAACACATCCTGACTGTAGAACACATCCTGACTGAAGAACACATTTTGACTGTGGAACACATTCTGACTAGAAAACATTTTGACTGTGGATCACATCCTGACTGTAGAACACATCCTGACTGTAGAACACTTCCTGACTTTCGAACACATCCTTACAGTGGTACACATCCTGACTGCAGTGCACATCCTGACTGTAGAACGCATCCTGACAGTTGAACACATCCTGGCTGTAGAATGCTTCCTGAATGTGGATCGCATCCTGACAGTGGATCACATCCTGACTGTAGAAAACATCCTGACTGCAGATCACATCCTGACTGTAGAACACATCGTGACTGTGGATCACATCCTGACTGTAGAACACATCCTGACTGCAGAACACATCCTGATGGCAGAACACAATATGTCTGTAGAACACATCCTGACTGTAGAACATATCATAACTTTGGATCACATCCTAACTGTGGAACACATCCTGACTGTAGAACACATCCTGACTGTAGAACATATCCTAACTGTGGAACACATCCTGACTGTGGAACACATCCTGACAGTAGAACATATCGTGATGGTGGAAAACATCCTGTCTGTAGAACACATCCTGACTGTCGAACACATCCTGACTGTGGAACAAATCCTGACTGTAGAACACATCCTCACCGTAGAACACATCTTGACTGTAAAACACATCCTGACTGCAGAACACAACCTGACTGTGGATCACATCCTGACTGTATATCACACACTGACCGTGTATCGCATCCTGAATGTAGAACATATCCTGATTGTAGAACGCATCCTGACTCTGGAACACATCCTCACTGTATAACACAACCTGACTGCAGAACACATCCTGACTGTGGGACAAATCCTGACTGTGGAACACATCCTGACTGTAGAACATATCCTGACTGTAGAACACATCATGCCTGTGGATCACATCCTGTCTTTAGAACACATCCTGACAGTGGAGCACATCCTGACTGTCGAACACATCCTGACTGTAGAACACATCCTTACTGTAGAAGACATCCTGACTGCAGAATACATCCTGACTGTGGAACATATTGTGACTGTGGAACACATCATGACTGTAGAAGACATCCTGACTGTAGAACATATCGTGATGGTGGAAAACATCCTGTCTGTAGAACACATCCTGACTGCAGTGCACATCCTGACTGTAGAACGCATCCTGACAGTTGAACACATCCTGGCTGTAGAATGCTTCCTGACTGTGGATCGCATCCTGACTGTAGAACACATCCTGATGGCAGAAGACATCCTGACTATAGAACAAATCCTGACTGTGGATCACATCCTGACTGTAGAACACATCCTGATGGCAGAAGACATCCTGTCTGTAGAACACATCCTGACTGTAGAACATATCATAAATTTGGATCACATCCTAACTGTGGAACACATCCTGACTGTAGAACACATCCTGACTGTGGAACACATCCTGACTGTAGAACACATCCTCACTGTGCAACATATCCTGACTGTAGATCACATCCTGACAGTAGAACACATCCTGACTGTAGAACACACCTCACTGTGGAACACATCCTGATTGTAGAACAGATCCTAACTGTGGAACACATCCTGACTGTGGAACACATCCTGACTGTAGAACACATCCTGACTGTAGAACATATCGTGATGGTGGAAAACATCCTGTCTGTAGAACACATCCTGACTGTCGAACACATCCTGACTGTGGAACAAATCCTGACTGTAGAATACATTCTCACCGTAGAACACATCTTGACTGTAAAACACATCCTGACTGCAGAACACAACCTGACTGTGGATCACATCCTGACTGTATATCACACACTGACCGTGTATCGCATCCTGAATGTAGAACATATCCTGATTGTAGAACGCATCCTGACTCTGGAACACATCCTCACTGTATAACACAACATGACTGCAGAACACATCCTGACTCTGGGACAAATCCTGACTATGGAATACATCCTGACTGTAGAACACATCCTGACTGTAGAACACATCATGCCTGTGGATCACATCCTGTCTTTAGAATATATCCTGACAGTGGAGCACATCCTGACTGTCGAACACATCCTGACTGTAGAACACATCCTTACTGTAGAAGACATCCTGACTGCAGAATACATCCTGACTGTGGACCACATTGTGACTGTGGAACACATTTTGACTGTGGAACACATCCTGACTTTAGAACTCATCTTGACTGTAAAACACATCCTGACTGCAGAACACATACTGACTGTAAAATACATCCTAACTGTGGATCGCATCCTGACAGTGGATCACATCCTGACTGTAGAAAACATCCTGACTGCAGATCACATCCTGACTGTAGAACACATCCTGACTGTGGATCACATCCTGACTGTAGAACACATCCTGACTGCAGAACACATCCTGATGGCAGAACACATCCTGTCTGTAGAACACATCCTGACTGTAGAACATATCATAACTTTGGATCACATCCTAACTGTGGAACACATCCTGACTGTAGAACATATCCTAACTGTGGAACACATCCTGACTGTGGAACACATCCTGACAGTAGAACATATCGTGATGGTGGAAAACATCCTGTCTGTAGAACACATCCTGACTGTCGAACACATCCTGACTGTGGAACAAATCCTGACTGTAGAACACATCCTCACCGTAGAACACATCTTGACTGTAAAACACATCCTGACTGTCGAACACAACCTGACTGTGGAACACATCCTGACTGTATATCACACACTGACCGTGTATCGCATCCTGAATGTAGAACATATCCTGATTGTAGAACGCATCCTGACTCAGGAACACATCCTCACAGTATAACACAACCTGACTGCAGAACACATCCTGACTGTGGGACAAATCCTGACTGTGGAACACATCCTGACTGTAGAACACATCCTGACTGTAGAACACATCATGCCTGTGGATCACATCCTGTCTTTAGAATACATCCTGGCAGTGGAGCACATCCTGACTGTCGAACACATCCTGACTGTAGAACACATCCTTACTGTAGAAGACATCCTGACTGCAGAATACATCCTGACTGTGGAACACATTGTGACTGTGGAACACATCATGACTGTAGAACACATCCTGACTGTGGACCACATTGTGACAGTGGAACACATCCTGACTGTAGAACACTTCCTAACTGTGGAACACATCCTGATTGTAGAACACATCCTGACTGTAGAACACATCCTGACTGAAGAACACATTTTGACTGTGGAACACATTCTGACTAGAAAACATTTTGACTGTGGATCACATCCTGACTGTAGAACACATCCTGACTGTAGAACACTTCCTGACTTTCGAACACATCCTTACAGTGGTACACATCCTGACTGCAGTGCACATCCTGACTGTAGAACGCATCCTGACAGTTGAACACATCCTGGCTGTAGAATGCTTCCTGAATGTGGATCGCATCCTGACAGTGGATCACATCCTGACTGTAGAAAACATCCTGACTGCAGATCACATCCTGACTGTAGAACACATCGTGACTGTGGATCACATCCTGACTGTAGAACACATCCTGACTGCAGAACACATCCTGATGGCAGAACACAATATGTCTGTAGAACACATCCTGACTGTAGAACATATCATAACTTTGGATCACATCCTAACTGTGGAACACATCCTGACTGTAGAACACATCCTGACTGTAGAACATATCCTAACTGTGGAACACATCCTGACTGTGGAACACATCCTGACAGTAGAACATATCGTGATGGTGGAAAACATCCTGTCTGTAGAACACATCCTGACTGTCGAACACATCCTGACTGTGGAACAAATCCTGACTGTAGAACACATCCTCACCGTAGAACACATCTTGACTGTAAAACACATCCTGACTGCAGAACACAACCTGACTGTATATCACACACTGACCGTGTATCGCATCCTGAATGTAGAACATATCCTGATTGTAGAACGCATCCTGACTCTGGAACACATCCTCACTGTATAACACAACCTGACTGCAGAACACATCCTGACTGTGGGACAAATCCTGACTGTGGAACACATCCTGACTGTAGAACATATCCTGACTGTAGAACACATCATGCCTGTGGATCACATCCTGTCTTTAGAACACATCCTGACAGTGGAGCACATCCTGACTGTCGAACACATCCTGACTGTAGAACACATCCTTACTGTAGAAGACATCCTGACTGCAGAATACATCCTGACTGTGGAACATATTGTGACTGTGGAACACATCATGACTGTAGAAGACATCCTGACTGTAGAACATATCGTGATGGTGGAAAACATCCTGTCTGTAGAACACATCCTGACTGCAGTGCACATCCTGACTGTAGAACGCATCCTGACAGTTGAACACATCCTGGCTGTAGAATGCTTCCTGACTGTGGATCGCATCCTGACTGTAGAACACATCCTGATGGCAGAAGACATCCTGACTATAGAACAAATCCTGACTGTGGATCACATCCTGACTGTAGAACACATCCTGATGGCAGAAGACATCCTGTCTGTAGAACACATCCTGACTGTAGAACATATCATAAATTTGGATCACATCCTAACTGTGGAACACATCCTGACTGTAGAACACATCCTGACTGTGGAACACATCCTGACTGTAGAACACATCCTCACTGTGCAACATATCCTGACTGTAGATCACATCCTGACAGTAGAACACATCCTGACTGTAGAACACACCTCACTGTGGAACACATCCTGATTGTAGAACAGATCCTAACTGTGGAACACATCCTGACTGTGGAACACATCCTGACTGTAGAACACATCCTGACTGTAGAACATATCGTGATGGTGGAAAACATCCTGTCTGTAGAACACATCCTGACTGTCGAACACATCCTGACTGTGGAACAAATCCTGACTGTAGAATACATTCTCACCGTAGAACACATCTTGACTGTAAAACACATCCTGACTGCAGAACACAACCTGACTGTGGATCACATCCTGACTGTATATCACACACTGACCGTGTATCGCATCCTGAATGTAGAACATATCCTGATTGTAGAACGCATCCTGACTCTGGAACACATCCTCACTGTATAACACAACATGACTGCAGAACACATCCTGACTCTGGGACAAATCCTGACTATGGAATACATCCTGACTGTAGAACACATCCTGACTGTAGAACACATCATGCCTGTGGATCACATCCTGTCTTTAGAATATATCCTGACAGTGGAGCACATCCTGACTGTCGAACACATCCTGACTGTAGAACACATCCTTACTGTAGAAGACATCCTGACTGCAGAATACATCCTGACTGTGGACCACATTGTGACTGTGGAACACATTTTGACTGTGGAACACATCCTGACTTTAGAACTCATCTTGACTGTAAAACACATCCTGACTGCAGAACACATACTGACTGTAAAATACATCCTAACTGTGGATCACATCCTGACAGTGGATCACATCCTGACTGTAGAAAACATCCTGACTGCAGATCACATCCTGACTGTAGAACACATCCTGACTGTGGATCACATCCTGACTGTAGAACACATCCTGACTGCAGAACACATCCTGATGGCAGAACACATCCTGTCTGTAGAACACATCCTGACTGTAGAACATATCATAACTTTGGATCACATCCTAACTGTGGAACACATCCTGACTGTAGAACATATCCTAACTGTGGAACACATCCTGACTGTGGAACACATCCTGACAGTAGAACATATCGTGATGGTGGAAAACATCCTGTCTGTAGAACACATCCTGACTGTCGAACACATCCTGACTGTGGAACAAATCCTGACTGTAGAACACATCCTCACCGTAGAACACATCTTGACTGTAAAACACATCCTGACTGTCGAACACAACCTGACTGTGGATCACATCCTGACTGTATATCACACACTGACCGTGTATCGCATCCTGAATGTAGAACATATCCTGATTGTAGAACGCATCCTGACTCAGGAACACATCCTCACAGTATAACACAACCTGACTGCAGAACACATCCTGACTGTGGGACAAATCCTGACTGTGGAACACATCCTGACTGTAGAACACATCCTGACTGTAGAACACATCATGCCTGTGGATCACATCCTGTCTTTAGAATACATCCTGGCAGTGGAGCACATCCTGACTGTCGAACACATCCTGACTGTAGAACACATCCTTACTGTAGAAGACATCCTGACTGCAGAATACATCCTGACTGTGGAACACATTGTGACTGTGGAACACATCATGACTGTAGAACACATCCTGACTGTGGACCACATTGTGACAGTGGAACACATCCTGACTGTAGAACACTTCCTAACTGTGGAACACATCCTGATTGTAGAACACATCCTGACTGTAGAACACATCCTGACTGAAGAACACATTTTGACTGTGGAACACATTCTGACTAGAAAACATTTTGACTGTGGATCACATCCTGACTGTAGAACACATCCTGACTGTAGAACACTTCCTGACTTTCGAACACATCCTTACAGTGGTACACATCCTGACTGCAGTGCACATCCTGACTGTAGAACGCATCCTGACAGTTGAACACATCCTGGCTGTAGAATGCTTCCTGAATGTGGATCGCATCCTGACAGTGGATCACATCCTGACTGTAGAAAACATCCTGACTGCAGATCACATCCTGACTGTAGAACACATCGTGACTGTGGATCACATCCTGACTGTAGAACACACTCTGACTGCAGAACACATCCTGATGGCAGAACACAATATGTCTGTAGAACACATCCTGACTGTAGAACATATCATAACTTTGGATCACATCCTAACTGTGGAACACATCCTGACTGTAGAACACATCCTGACTGTAGAACATATCCTAACTGTGGAACACAACCTGACTGTGGAACACATCCTGACAGTAGAACATATCGTGATGGTGGAAAACATCCTGTCTGTAGAACACATCCTGACTGTCGAACACATCCTGACTGTGGAACAAATCCTGACTGTAGAACACATCCTCACCGTAGAACACATCTTGACTGTAAAACACATCCTGACTGCAGAACACAACCTGACTGTGGATCACATCCTGACTGTATATCACACACTGACCGTGTATCGCATCCTGAATGTAGAACATATCCTGATTGTAGAACGCATCCTGACTCTGGAACACATCCTCACTGTATAACACAACCTGACTGCAGAACACATCCTGACTGTGGGACAAATCCTGACTGTGGAACACATCCTGACTGTAGAACATATCCTGACTGTAGAACACATCATGCCTGTGGATCACATCCTGTCTTTAGAACACATCCTGACAGTGGAGCACATCCTGACTGTCGAACACATCCTGACTGTAGAACACATCCTTACTGTAGAAGACATCCTGACTGCAGAATACATCCTGACTGTGGAACATATTGTGACTGTGGAACACATCATGACTGTAGAAGACATCCTGACTGTAGAACATATCGTGATGGTGGAAAACATCCTGTCTGTAGAACACATCCTGACTGCAGTGCACATCCTGACTGTAGAACGCATCCTGACAGTTGAACACATCCTGGCTGTAGAATGCTTCCTGACTGTGGATCGCATCCTGACTGTAGAACATATCCTGATGGCAGAAGACATCCTGACTATAGAACAAATCCTGACTGTGGATCACATCCTGACTGTAGAACACATCCTGATGGCAGAAGACATCCTGTCTGTAGAACACATCCTGACTGTAGAACATATCATAAATTTGGATCACATCCTAACTGTGGAACACATCCTGACTGTAGAACACATCCTGACTGTGGAACACATCCTGACTGTAGAACACATCCTCACTGTGCAACATATCCTGACTGTAGATCACATCCTGACAGTAGAACACATCCTGACTGTAGAACACACCTCACTGTGGAACACATCCTGATTGTAGAACAGATCCTAACTGTGGAACACATCCTGACTGTGGAACACATCCTGACTGTAGAACACATCCTGACTGTAGAACATATCGTGATGGTGGAAAACATCCTGTCTGTAGAACACATCCTGACTGTCGAACACATCCTGACTGTGGAACAAATCCTGACTGTAGAATACATTCTCACCGTAGAACACATCTTGACTGTAAAACACATCCTGACTGCAGAACACAACCTGACTGTGGATCACATCCTGACTGTATATCACACACTGACCGTGTATCGCATCCTGAATGTAGAACATATCCTGATTGTAGAACGCATCCTGACTCTGGAACACATCCTCACTGTATAACACAACATGACTGCAGAACACATCCTGACTCTGGGACAAATCCTGACTATGGAATACATCCTGACTGTAGAACACATCCTGACTGTAGAACACATCATGCCTGTGGATCACATCCTGTCTTTAGAATATATCCTGACAGTGGAGCACATCCTGACTGTCGAACACATCCTGACTGTAGAACACATCCTTACTGTAGAAGACATCCTGACTGCAGAATACATCCTGACTGTGGACCACATTGTGACTGTGGAACACATTTTGACTGTGGAACACATCCTGACTGTAGAACACATCCTGACTGTGGAACACATCCTGACTGTAGAACACATCCTGACTTTAGAACTCATCTTGACTGTAAAACACATCCTGACTGCAGAACACATACTGACTGTAAAATACATCCTAACTGTGGATCGCATCCTGACAGTGGATCACATCCTGACTGTAGAAAACATCCTGACTGCAGATCACATCCTGACTGTAGAACACATCCTGACTGTGGATCACATCCTGACTGTAGAACACATCCTGACTGCAGAACACATCCTGATGGCAGAACACATCCTGTCTGTGGAACACATCCTGACTGTAGAACATATCCTAACTGTGGAACACATCCTGACTGTGGAACACATCCTGACAGTAGAACATATCGTGATGGTGGAAAACATCCTGTCTGTAGAACACATCCTGACTGTCGAACACATCCTGACTGTGGAACAAATCCTGACTGTAGAACACATCCTCACCGTAGAACACATCTTGACTGTAAAACACATCCTGACTGTCGAACACAACCTGACTGTGGATCACATCCTGACTGTATATCACACACTGACCGTGTATCGCATCCTGAATGTAGAACATATCCTGATTGTAGAACGCATCCTGACTCTGGAACACATCCTCACAGTATAACACAACCTGACTGCAGAACACATCCTGACTGTGGGACAAATCCTGACTGTGGAACACATCCTGACTGTAGAACACATCCTGACTGTAGAACACATCATGCCTGTGGATCACATCCTGTCTTTAGAATACATCCTGGCAGTGGAGCACATCCTGACTGTCGAACACATCCTGACTGTAGAACACATCCTTACTGTAGAAGACATCCTGACTGCAGAATACATCCTGACTGTGGAACACATTGTGACTGTGGAACACATCATGACTGTAGAACACATCCTGACTGTAGAACATATCCTGACTGTAGAACACATCCTGACTGTGGACCACATTGTGACAGTGGAACACATCCTGACTGTAGAACACTTCCTAACTGTGGAACACATCCTGATTGTAGAACACATCCTGACTGTAGAACACATCCTGACTGAAGAACACATTTTGACTGTGGAACACATTCTGACTAGAAAACATTTTGACTGTGGATCACATCCTGACTGTAGAACACATCCTGACTGTAGAACACTTCCTGACTTTCGAACACATCCTTACAGTGGTACACATCCTGACTGCAGTGCACATCCTGACTGTAGAACGCATCCTGACAGTTGAACACATCCTGGCTGTAGAATGCTTCCTGAATGTGGATCGCATCCTGACAGTGGATCACATCCAGCTGTAGAAAACATCCTGACTGCAGATCACATCCTGACTATAGAACAAATCCTGACTGTGGATCACATCCTGACTGTAGAACACATCCTGATGGCAGAACACATCCTGTCTGTAGAACACATCCTGACTGTAGAACATATCATAAATTTGGATCACATCCTAACTGTGGAACACATCCTGACTGTAGATCACAACCTGACTGTCGATCACATCCTGACTGTAGAACATATCCTGAATGTAGAACACATCCTGACTCTGGAACACATCCTTACTGTATAACACAAACTGACTGCAGAACACATCGTGACTGTGGGACACATCCTGACTGTGGAACACATCCTGACTGTGGAGCACATCCTGACTGTAGAACACATCCTTACTGTAGAACACATCCTGACTGCAGAACACATCCTGACTGTGGAACACATTGTGACTGTGGAAAACATCCTGACTGTAGAACACATCCTGACTGTGGTACACATCCTGACTGTGGATCACATCCTGACTGTCGCACACATCCTGACTGTTGAACATATCCTGACTATAGTACACATCCTGACTATGCAACACATCATGACTGTAGAACGCATACTGACCGTGGATCACATCCTGACTGTAGAATACATCCTGACTGTAGAACATATCCTAACTGTGGATCACATCCTGACTGTGGAACACATCCTGATTGTAGAACACATCCTGACTGTAGAACACATCCTGACTGAAGAACACATTTTGACTGTGGAACATATTCTGACTAGAAAACATTTTGACTGTGGATCACATCCTGACTGTAAAACACATCCTGACTGTAGAACACTTCCTGACTTTCGAACACATCCTTACAGTGGTACACATCCTGACTGCAGTGCACATGCTGAATGTAGAACGCATCCTGACAGTTGAACACATCCTGGCTGTAGAATGCTTCCTGACTGTGGATGGCATCCTGACAGTGGATCACATCCTAACTGTAGAAAACATCCTGACTGCAGATCACATCCTGACTATAGAACAAATCCTGACTGTAGAACATATCCTGAATGTAGAACACATCCTGACTCTGGAACACATCCTTACTGTATAACACAAACTGACTGCAGAACACATCGTGACTGTGGGACACATCCTGACTGTGGAACACATCCTGACTGTGGAGCACATCCTGACTGTAGAACACATCCTTACTGTAGAACACATCCTGACTGCAGAACACATCCTGACTGTGGAACACATCCTGATTGTAGAACACATCCTGACTGTAGAACACATCCTGACTGAAGAACACATTTTGAATGTGGAACACATTCTGACTAGAAAACATTTTGACTGTGGATCACATCCTGACTGTAGAACACATCCTGACTGTAGAACACTTCCTGACTTTCGAACACATCCTTACAGTGGTACACATCCTGACTGCAGTGCACATGCTGACTGTAGAACGCATCCTGACAGTTGAACACATCCTGGCTGTAGAATGCTTCCTGACTGTGGATCGCATCCTGACAGTGGATCACATCCTAACTGTAGAAAACATCCTGACTGCAGAATACATCCTGACTGTGGAACACATTGTGACTGTGGAACACATCCTGACTGTAGAACATATCCTGACTGTAGAACATATCCTAACTGTGGAACATATCCTAACTGTGGAACACATCCTAACTGTGGATGACATCCTGACTGTGGAACACATCCTGATTGTAGAACACATCATGCCTGTAGAACATATCCTGACTGTGGAACACATTGTGACAATGGAACACATCCTGACTGTAGAACATATCCTGACTGTAGAACACATCCTGACTGTGGAACACATTGTGACAGTGGAACACATCCTGACTGTAGAACACATCCTAACAGTGGAACACATCCTGACTGTAGAACACATCCTGACTGTAGAACACATCCTGACTGTAGAACACATTTTGACTGTGGAACACATTCTGACTAGAAAACATCTTGACTGTGGATCACATCCTGACTGTAGAACACATCCTGACTGTAGAACACATCCTGACTTTCGAACACATCCTTACAGTGGTACACATCCTGACTGCAGTGCACATCCTGACTGTACAACGCATCCTGACAGTTGAACACATCCTGGCTGTAGAATGCGTCCTGACTGTGGATCGCATCCTGACAGTGGATCACATTCTGACTGTAGAAAACATCCTGACTGCAGATCACATCCTGACTGTAGAACACATCCTGACTGTGGATCACATCCTGACTGTAGAACATATCCTGATTGCAGAACACATCCTGATGGCAGAACACATCCTGTCTGTAGAACACATCCTGACTGTAGAACATATCATAACTTTGGATCACATCCTAACTGTGGAACACATCCTGACTGTAGAACACATCCTGACTGTAGAACATATCCTAACTGTGGAACACATCCTGACTGTGGAACACATCCTGACTGTAGAACACATCCTCACTGTGGAACACACCTCACTGTGGAACACATCCTGATTGCAGAACAGATCCTAACTGTGGAACACATCCTGACTGTAGAACATATCCTAACTGTGGAACACATCCTGACTGTAGAACAGATCCTAACTGTGGAACACATCCTGACTGTAGAACATATCCTAACTGTGGAACACATCCTGACTGTAGATCAAATCCTGACTGTAGAACACATCCTGACTGTAGAACACACCTCACTGTGGAACACATCCTGATTGCAGAACAGATCCTAACTGTGGAACACATCCTGACTGTAGAACACATCCTAACTGTGAACACATCCTGACTGTAGAACAATTCCTGACTGTAGAACTTATCGTGATGGTGGAAAACATCCTGTCTGTAGAACACATCCTGACTGTCGAACACATCCTGACTGTGGAACAAATCCTGACTGTAGAACACATCCTCACCGTAGAACACATCTTGACTGTAAAACACATCCTGACTGCAGAGCACAACCTGACTGTGGATCACATCCTGACTGTATATCACACACTGACCGTGTATCGCATCCTGAATGTAGAACATATCCTGATTGTAGAACGCATCCTGACGCTGGAACACATTCTCACTGTATAACACAACCTGACTGCAGAACACATCCTGACTGTGGGACAAATCCTGACTGTGGAACACATCCTGACTGTAGAACACATCCTGACTGTAGAACACATCATGCCTGTGGATCACATCCTGTCTTTAGAACACATCCTGACAGGGGAGCACATCCTGACTGTCGAACACATCCTGACTGTAGAACACATCCTTACTGTAGAAGACATCCTGACTGCAGAATACATCCTGACTGTGGATCGCATCCTGACAGTGGATCACATGCTGACTGTAGAAAACATCCTGACTGCAGATCACATCCTGACTGTAGAACACATCGTGACTGTGGATCACATCCTGACTGTAGAACACATCCTGACTGCAGAACACATCCTGATGGCAGAACACAATATGTCTGTAGAACACATCCTGACTGTAGAACATATCATAACTTTGGATCACATCCTAACTGTGGAACACATCCTGACTGTAGAACACATACTGACTGTCGAACACATCCTGACTGTGGAACAAATCCTGACTGTAGAACACATCCTCACCGTAGAACACATCTTGACTGTAAAACACATCCTGACTGCAGAACACAACCTGACTGTGGATCACATCCTGACTGTATATCACACACTGACCGTGTATCGCATCCTGAATGTAGAACATATCCTGATTGTAGAACGCATCCTGACTCTGGAACACATCCTCACTGTATAACACAACCTGACTGCAGAACACATCCTGACTGTGGGACAAATCCTGACTGTGGAACACATCCTGACTGTAGAACATATCCTGACTGTAGAACACATCATGCCTGTGGATCACATCCTGTCTTTAGAACACATCCTGACAGTGGAGCACATCCTGACTGTCGAACACATCCTGACTGTAGAACACATCCTTACTGTAGAAGACATCCTGACTGCAGAATACATCCTGACTGTGGAACATATTGTGACTGTGGAACACATCATGACTGTAGAAGACATCCTGACTGTAGAACATATCGTGATGGTGGAAAACATCCTGTCTGTAGAACACATCCTGACTGCAGTGCACATCCTGACTGTAGAACGCATCCTGACAGTTGAACACATCCTGGCTGTAGAATGCTTCCTGACTGTGGATCGCATCCTGACTGTAGAACACATCCTGATGGCAGAAGACATCCTGACTATAGAACAAATCCTGACTGTGGATCACATCCTGACTGTAGAACACATCCTGATGGCAGAAGACATCCTGTCTGTAGAACACATCCTGACTGTAGAACATATCATAAATTTGGATCACATCCTAACTGTGGAACACATCCTGACTGTAGAACACATCCTGACTGTGGAACACATCCTGACTGTAGAACACATCCTCACTGTGCAACATATCCTGACTGTAGATCACATCCTGACAGTAGAACACATCCTGACTGTAGAACACACCTCACTGTGGAACACATCCTGATTGTAGAACAGATCCTAACTGTGGAACACATCCTGACTGTGGAACACATCCTGACTGTAGAACACATCCTGACTGTAGAACATATCGTGATGGTGGAAAACATCCTGTCTGTAGAACACATCCTGACTGTCGAACACATCCTGACTGTGGAACAAATCCTGACTGTAGAATACATTCTCACCGTAGAACACATCTTGACTGTAGAACACACCTCACTGTGGAACACATCCTGATTGCAGAACAGATCCTAACTGTGGAACACATCCTGACTGTAGAACACATCCTAACTGTGAACACATCCTGACTGTAGAACAATTCCTGACTGTAGAACTTATCGTGATGGTGGAAAACATCCTGTCTGTAGAACACATCCTGACTGTCGAACACATCCTGACTGTGGAAGAAATCCTGACTGTAGAACACATCCTCACCGTAGAACACATCTTGACTGTAAAACACATCCTGACTGCAGAACACAACCTGACTGTGGATCACATCCTGACTGTATATCACACACTGACCGTGTATCGCATCCTGAATGTAGAACATATCCTGATTGTAGAACGCATCCTGACTCTGGAACACATCCTCACTGTATAACACAACATGACTGCAGAACACATCCTGACTCTGGGACAAATCCTGACTATGGAATACATCCTGATTGTAGAACACATCCTGACTGTAGAACACATCATGCCTGTGGATCACATCCTGTCTTTAGAATATATCCTGACAGTGGAGCACATCCTGACTGTCGAACACATCCTGACTGTAGAACACATCCTTACTGTAGAAGACATCCTGACTGCAGAATACATCCTGACTGTGGACCACATTGTGACTGTGGAACACATTTTGACTGTGGAACACATCCTGACTTTAGAACTCATCTTGACTGTAAAACACATCCTGACTGCAGAACACATACTGACTGTAAAATACATCCTAACTGTGAATCGCATCCTGACAGTGGATCACATCCTGACTGTAGAAAACATCCTGACTGCAGATCACATCCTGACTGTAGAACACATCCTGACTGTGGATCACATCCTGACTGTAGAACACATCCTGACTGTAGAACACATCCTGACTGTGGAACACATCCTGACTGTAGAACATATCCTAACTGTGGAACACATCCTGACTGTGGAACACATCCTGACAGTAGAACATATCGTGATGGTGGAAAACATCCTGTCTGTAGAACACATCCTGACTGTCGAACACATCCTGACTGTGGAACAAATCCTGACTGTAGAACACATCCTCACCGTAGAACACATCTTGACTGTAAAACACATCCTGACTGTCGAACACAACCTGACTGTGGATCACATCCTGACTGTATATCACACACTGACCGTGTATCGCATCCTGAATGTAGAACATATCCTGATTGTAGAACGCATCCTGACTCAGGAACACATCCTCACAGTATAACACAACCTGACTGCAGAACACATCCTGACTGTGGGACAAATCCTGACTGTGGAACACATCCTGACTGTAGAACACATCCTGACTGTAGAACACATCATGCCTGTGGATCACATCCTGTCTTTAGAATACATCCTGGCAGTGGAGCACATCCTGACTGTCGAACACATCCTGACTGTAGAACACATCCTTACTGTAGAAGACATCCTGACTGCAGAATACATCCTGACTGTGGAACACATTGTGACTGTGGAACACATCATGACTGTAGAACACATCCTGACTGTGGACCACATTGTGACAGTGGAACACATCCTGACTGTAGAACACTTCCTAACTGTGGAACACATCCTGATTGTAGAACACATCCTGACTGTAGAACACATCCTGACTGAAGAACACATTTTGACTGTGGAACACATTCTGACTAGAAAACATTTTGACTGTGGATCACATCCTGACTGTAGAACACATCCTGACTGTAGAACACTTCCTGACTTTCGAACACATCCTTACAGTGGTACACATCCTGACTGCAGTGCACATCCTGACTGTAGAACGCATCCTGACAGTTGAACACATCCTGGCTGTAGAATGCTTCCTGAATGTGGATCGCATCCTGACAGTGGATCACATCCAGCTGTAGAAAACATCCTGACTGCAGATCACATCCTGACTATAGAACAAATCCTGACTGTGGATCACATCCTGACTGTAGAACACATCCTGATGGCAGAACACATCCTGTCTGTAGAACACATCCTGACTGTAGAACATATCATAAATTTGGATCACATCCTAACTGTGGAACACATCCTGACTGTAGATCACAACCTGACTGTCGATCACATCCTGACTGTAGAACATATCCTGAATGTAGAACACATCCTGACTCTGGAACACATCCTTACTGTATAACACAAACTGACTGCAGAACACATCGTGACTGTGGGACACATCCTGACTGTGGAACACATCCTGACTGTGGAGCACATCCTGACTGTAGAACACATCCTTACTGTAGAACACATCCTGACTGCAGAACACATCCTGACTGTGGAACACATTGTGACTGTGGAAAACATCCTGACTGTAGAACACATCCTGACTGTGGTACACATCCTGACTGTGGATCACATCCTGACTGTCGCACACATCCTGACTGTTGAACATATCCTGACTATAGTACACATCCTGACTATGCAACACATCATGACTGTAGAACGCATACTGACCGTGGATCACATCCTGACTGTAGAATACATCCTGACTGTAGAACATATCCTAACTGTGGATCACATCCTGACTGTGGAACACATCCTGATTGTAGAACACATCCTGACTGTAGAACACATCCTGACTGAAGAACACATTTTGACTGTGGAACACATTCTGACTAGAAAACATTTTGACTGTGGATCACATCCTGACTGTAAAACACATCCTGACTGTAGAACACTTCCTGACTTTCGAACACATCCTTACAGTGGTACACATCCTGACTGCAGTGCACATGCTGAATGTAGAACGCATCCTGACAGTTGAACACATCCTGGCTGTAGAATGCTTCCTGACTGTGGATCGCATCCTGACAGTGGATCACATCCTAACTGTAGAAAACATCCTGACTGCAGATCACATCCTGACTATAGAACAAATCCTGACTGTAGAACATATCCTGAATGTAGAACACATCCTGACTCTGGAACACATCCTTACTGTATAACACAAACTGACTGCAGAACACATCGTGACTGTGGGACACATCCTGACTGTGGAACACATCCTGACTGTGGAGCACATCCTGACTGTAGAACACATCCTTACTGTAGAACACATCCTGACTGCAGAACACATCCTGACAGTGGAACACATCCTGATTGTAGAACACATCCTGACTGTAGAACACATCCTGACTGAAGAACACATTTTGAATGTGGAACACATTCTGACTAGAAAACATTTTGACTGTGGATCACATCCTGACTGTAGAACACATCCTGACTGTAGAACACTTCCTGACTTTCGAACACATCCTTACAGTGGTACACATCCTGACTGCAGTGCACATGCTGACTGTAGAACGCATCCTGACAGTTGAACACATCCTGGCTGTAGAATGCTTCCTGACTGTGGATCGCATCCTGACAGTGGATCACATCCTAACTGTAGAAAACATCCTGACTGCAGATCACATCCTGACTATAGAACAAATCCTGACTGTGGATCACATCCTGACTGTAGAACACATTCTGATGGCAGAACACATCCTGTCTGTAGAACACATCCTGACTGTAGAACATATCATAAATTTGGATCACATCCTAACTGTGGAACACATCCTGACTGTAGAACACATCCTCACTGTGGAACATATCCTGACTGTGGATCACATCCTGACTGTAGAACATATCCTGACTGTAGAACACTTCCTGACTTTCGAACACATCCTTACAGTGGTACACATCCTGACTGCAGTGCACATCCTGACTGTAGAACGCATCCTGACAGTTGAACACATCCTGGCTGTAGAATGCTTCCTGACTGTGGATCGCATCCTGACAGTGGATCACATCCTAACTGTAGAAAACATCCTGACTGTTGAACATATCCTGACTATAGTACACATCCTGACTATGCAACACATCATGAATGTAGAACGCATCCTGACCGTGGATCACATCCTGACTGTTGAACACATCCTGACTGTAGAACATATCCTGACTGTAGAACACATCCTGACTGTGGAACACATTGTGACAGTGGAACACATCCTGACTGTAGAACACATCCTAACAGTGGAACACATCCTGACTGTAGAACACATCCTGACTGTAGAACACATCCTGACTGTAGAACACATTTTGACTGTGGAACACATTCTGACTAGAAAACATCTTGACTGTGGATCACATCCTGACTGTAGAACACATCCTGACTGTAGAACACATCCTGACTTTCGAACACATCCTTACAGTGGTACACATCCTGACTGCAGTGCACATCCTGACTGTACAACGCATCCTGACAGTTGAACACATCCTGGCTGTAGAATGCGTCCTGACTGTGGATCGCATCCTGACAGTGGATCACATTCTGACTGTAGAAAACATCCTGACTGCAGATCACATCCTGACTGTAGAACACATCCTGACTGTGGATCACATCCTGACTGTAGAACATATCCTGATTGCAGAACACATCCTGATGGCAGAACACATCCTGTCTGTAGAACACATCCTGACTGTAGAACATATCATAACTTTGGATCACATCCTAACTGTGGAACACATCCTGACTGTAGAACACATCCTGACTGTAGAACATATCCTAACTGTGGAACACATCCTGACTGTGGAACACATCCTGACTGTAGAACACATCCTCACTGTGGAACACACCTCACTGTGGAACACATCCTGATTGCAGAACAGATCCTAACTGTGGAACACATCCTGACTGTAGAACAGATCCTAACTGTGGAACACATCCTGACTGTAGAACATATCCTAACTGTGGAACACATCCTGACTGTAGATCACATCCTGACTGTAGAACACATCCTGACTGTAGAACACACCTCACTGTGGAACACATCCTGATTGCAGAACAGATCCTAACTGTGGAACACATCCTGACTGTAGAACACATCCTAACTGTGAACACATCCTGACTGTAGAACAATTCCTGACTGTAGAACTTATCGTGATGGTGGAAAACATCCTGTCTGTAGAACACATCCTGACTGTCGAACACATCCTGACTGTGGAACAAATCCTGACTGTAGAACACATCCTCACCGTAGAACACATCTTGACTGTAAAACACATCCTGACTGCAGAACACAACCTGACTGTGGATCACATCCTGACTGTATATCACACACTGACCGTGTATCGCATCCTGAATGTAGAACATATCCTGATTGTAGAACGCATCCTGACGCTGGAACACATTCTCACTGTATAACACAACCTGACTGCAGAACACATCCTGACTGTGGGACAAATCCTGACTGTGGAACACATCCTGACTGTAGAACACATCCTGACTGTAGAACACATCATGCCTGTGGATCACATCCTGTCTTTAGAACACATCCTGACAGTGGAGCACATCCTGACTGTCGAACACATCCTGACTGTAGAACACATCCTTACTGTAGAAGACATCCTGACTGCAGAATACATCCTGACTGTGGATCGCATCCTGACAGTGGATCACATCCTGACTGTAGAAAACATCCTGACTGCAGATCACATCCTGACTGTAGAACACATCGTGACTGTGGATCACATCCTGACTGTAGAACACATCCTGACTGCAGAACACATCCTGATGGCAGAACACAATATGTCTGTAGAACACATCCTGACTGTAGAACATATCATAACTTTGGATCACATCCTAACTGTGGAACACATCCTGACTGTAGAACACATCCTGACTGTAGAACATATCCTAACTGTGGAACACATCCTGACTGTGGAACACATCCTGACAGTAGAACATATCGTGATGGTGGAAAACATCCTGTCTGTAGAACACATCCTGACTGTCGAACACATCCTGACTGTGGAACAAATCCTGACTTTAGAACACATCCTCACCGTAGAACACATCTTGACTGTAAAACACATCCTGACTGCAGAACACAACCTGACTGTGGATCACATCCTGACTGTATATCACACACTGACCGTGTATCGCATCCTGAATGTAGAACATATCCTGATTGTAGAACGCATCCTGACTCTGGAACACATCCTCACTGTATAACACAACCTGACTGCAGAACACATCCTGACTGTGGGACAAATCCTGACTGTGGAACACATCCTGACTGTAGAACATATCCTGACTGTAGAACACATCATGCCTGTGGATCACATCCTGTCTTTAGAACACATCCTGACAGTGGAGCACATCCTGACTGTCGAACACATCCTGACTGTAGAACACATCCTTACTGTAGAAGACATCCTGACTGCAGAATACATCCTGACTGTGGAACATATTGTGACTGTGGAACACATCATGACTGTAGAAGACATCCTGACTGTAGAACATATCGTGATGGTGGAAAACATCCTGTCTGTAGAACACATCCTGACTGCAGTGCACATCCTGACTGTAGAACGCATCCTGACAGTTGAACACATCCTGGCTGTAGAATGCTTCCTGACTGTGGATCGCATCCTGACTGTAGAACACATCCTGATGGCAGAAGACATCCTGACTATAGAACAAATCCTGACTGTGGATCACATCCTGACTGTAGAACACATCCTGATGGCAGAAGACATCCTGTCTGTAGAACACATCCTGACTGTAGAACATATCATAAATTTGGATCACATCCTAACTGTGGAACACATCCTGACTGTAGAACACATCCTGACTGTGGAACACATCCTGACTGTAGAACACATCCTCACTGTGCAACATATCCTGACTGTAGATCACATCCTGACAGTAGAACACATCCTGACTGTAGAACACACCTCACTGTGGAACACATCCTAACTGTGGAACACATCCTGACTGTGGAACACATCCTGACTGTAGAACACATCCTGACTGTAGAACATATCGTGATGGTGGAAAACATCCTGTCTGTAGAACTCATCCTGACTGTCGAACACATCCTGACTGTGGAACAAATCCTGACTGTAGAATACATTCTCACCGTAGAACACATCTTGACTGTAAAACACATCCTGACTGCAGAACACAACCTGACTGTGGATCACATCCTGACTGTATATCACACACTGACCGTGTATCGCATCCTGAATGTAGAACATATCCTGATTGTAGAACGCATCCTGACTCTGGAACACATCCTCACTGTATAACACAACATGACTGCAGAACACATCCTGACTCTGGGACAAATCCTGACTATGGAATACATCCTGACTGTAGAACACATCCTGACTGTAGAACACATCATGCCTGTGGATCACATCCTGTCTTTAGAATATATCCTGACAGTGGAGCACATCCTGACTGTCGAACACATCCTGACTGTAGAACACATCCTTACTGTAGAAGACATCCTGACTGCAGAATACATCCTGACTGTGGACCACATTGTGACTGTGGAACACATTTTGACTGTGGAACACATCCTGACTGTAGAACACATCCTGACTGTGGAACACATCCTGACTGTAGAACACATCCTGACTTTAGAACTCATCTTGACTGTAAACACATCCTGACTGCAGAACACATACTGACTGTAAAATACATCCTAACTGTGGATCGCATCCTGACAGTGGATCACATCCTGACTGTAGAAAACATCCTGACTGCAGATCACATCCTGACTGTAGAACACATCCTGACTGTGGATCACATCCTGACTGTAGAACACATCCTGACTGTAGAACACATCCTGACTGTGGAACACATCCTGACTGTAGAACATATCCTAACTGTGGAACACATCCTGACTGTGGAACACATCCTGACAGTAGAACATATCGTGATGGTGGAAAACATCCTGTCTGTAGAACACATCCTGACTGTCGAACACATCCTGACTGTGGAACAAATCCTGACTGTAGAACACATCCTCACCGTAGAACACATCTTGACTGTAAAACACATCCTGACTGTCGAACACAACCTGACTGTGGATCACATCCTGACTGTATATCACACACTGACCGTGTATCGCATCCTGAATGTAGAACATATCCTGATTGTAGAACGCATCCTGACTCAGGAACACATCCTCACAGTATAACACAACCTGACTGCAGAACACATCCTGACTGTGGGACAAATCCTGACTGTGGAACACATCCTGACTGTAGAACACATCCTGACTGTAGAACACATCATGCCTGTGGATCACATCCTGTCTTTAGAATACATCCTGGCAGTGGAGCACATCCTGACTGTCGAACACATCCTGACTGTAGAACACATCCTTACTGTAGAAGACATCCTGACTGCAGAATACATCCTGACTGTGGAACACATTGTGACTGTGGAACACATCATGACTGTAGAACACATCCTGACTGTGGACCACATTGTGACAGTGGAACACATCCTGACTGTAGAACACTTCCTAACTGTGGAACACATCCTGATTGTAGAACACATCCTGACTGTAGAACACATCCTGACTGAAGAACACATTTTGACTGTGGAACACATTCTGACTAGAAAACATTTTGACTGTGGATCACATCCTGACTGTAGAACACATCCTGACTGTAGAACACTTCCTGACTTTCGAACACATCCTTACAGTGGTACACATCCTGACTGCAGTGCACATCCTGACTGTAGAACGCATCCTGACAGTTGAACACATCCTGGCTGTAGAATGCTTCCTGAATGTGGATCGCATCCTGACAGTGGATCACATCCAGCTGTAGAAAACATCCTGACTGCAGATCACATCCTGACTATAGAACAAATCCTGACTGTGGATCACATCCTGACTGTAGAACACATCCTGATGGCAGAACACATCCTGTCTGTAGAACACATCCTGACTGTAGAACATATCATAAATTTGGATCACATCCTAACTGTGGAACACATCCTGACTGTAGATCACAACCTGACTGTCGATCACATCCTGACTGTAGAACATATCCTGAATGTAGAACACATCCTGACTCTGGAACACATCCTTACTGTATAACACAAACTGACTGCAGAACACATCGTGACTGTGGGACACATCCTGACTGTGGAACACATCCTGACTGTGGAGCACATCCTGACTGTAGAACACATCCTTACTGTAGAACACATCCTGACTGCAGAACACATCCTGACTGTGGAACACATTGTGACTGTGGAAAACATCCTGACTGTAGAACACATCCTGACTGTGGTACACATCCTGACTGTGGATCACATCCTGACTGTCGCACACATCCTGACTGTTGAACATATCCTGACTATAGTACACATCCTGACTATGCAACACATCATGACTGTAGAACGCATACTGACCGTGGATCACATCCTGACTGTAGAATACATCCTGACTGTAGAACATATCCTAACTGTGGATCACATCCTGACTGTGGAACACATCCTGATTGTAGAACACATCCTGACTGTAGAACACATCCTGACTGAAGAACACATTTTGACTGTGGAACACATTCTGACTAGAAAACATTTTGACTGTGGATCACATCCTGACTGTAAAACACATCCTGACTGTAGAACACTTCCTGACTTTCGAACACATCCTTACAGTGGTACACATCCTGACTGCAGTGCACATGCTGAATGTAGAACGCATCCTGACAGTTGAACACATCCTGGCTGTAGAATGCTTCCTGACTGTGGATCGCATCCTGACAGTGGATCACATCCTAACTGTAGAAAACATTCTGACTGCAGATCACATCCTGACTATAGAACAAATCCTGACTGTAGAACATATCCTGAATGTAGAACACATCCTGACTCTGGAACACATCCTTACTGTATAACACAAACTGACTGCAGAACACATCGTGACTGTGGGACACATCCTGACTGTGGAACACATCCTGACTGTGGAGCACATCCTGACTGTAGAACACATCCTTACTGTAGAACACATCCTGACTGCAGAACACATCCTGACAGTGGAACACATCCTGATTGTAGAACACATCCTGACTGTAGAACACATCCTGACTGAAGAACACATTTTGAATGTGGAACACATTCTGACTAGAAAACATTTTGACTGTGGATCACATCCTGACTGTAGAACACATCCTGACTGTAGAACACTTCCTGACTTTCGAACACATCCTTACAGTGGTACACATCCTGACTGCAGTGCACATGCTGACTGTAGAACGCATCCTGACAGTTGAACACATCCTGGCTGTAGAATGCTTCCTGACTGTGGATCGCATCCTGACAGTGGATCACATCCTAACTGTAGAAAACATCCTGACTGCAGATCACATCCTGACTATAGAACAAATCCTGACTGTGGATCACATCCTGACTGTAGAACACATTCTGATGGCAGAACACATCCTGTCTGTAGAACACATCCTGACTGTAGAACATATCATAAATTTGGATCACATCCTAACTGTGGAACACATCCTGACTGTAGAACACATCCTCACTGTGGAACATATCCTGACTGTGGATCACATCCTGACTGTAGAACATATCCTGACTGTAGAACACTTCCTGACTTTCGAACACATCCTTACAGTGGTACACATCCTGACTGCAGTGCACATCCTGACTGTAGAACGCATCCTGACAGTTGAACACATCCTGGCTGTAGAATGCTTCCTGACTGTGGATCGCATCCTGACAGTGGATCACATCCTAACTGTAGAAAACATCCTGACTGTTGAACATATCCTGACTATAGTACACATCCTGACTATGCAACACATCATGAATGTAGAACGCATCCTGACCGTGGATCACATCCTGACTGTTGAACACATCCTGACTGTAGAACATATCCTGACTGTAGAACACATCCTGACTGTGGAACACATTGTGACAGTGGAACACATCCTGACTGTAGAACACATCCTAACAGTGGAACACATCCTGACTGTAGAACACATCCTGACTGTAGAACACATCCTGACTGTAGAACACATTTTGACTGTGGAACACATTCTGACTAGAAAACATCTTGACTGTGGATCACATCCTGACTGTAGAACACATCCTGACTGTAGAACACATCCTGACTTTCGAACACATCCTTACAGTGGTACACATCCTGACTGCAGTGCACATCCTGACTGTACAACGCATCCTGACAGTTGAACACATCCTGGCTGTAGAATGCGTCCTGACTGTGGATCGCATCCTGACAGTGGATCACATTCTGACTGTAGAAAACATCCTGACTGCAGATCACATCCTGACTGTAGAACACATCCTGACTGTGGATCACATCCTGACTGTAGAACATATCCTGATTGCAGAACACATCCTGATGGCAGAACACATCCTGTCTGTAGAACACATCCTGACTGTAGAACATATCATAACTTTGGATCACATCCTAACTGTGGAACACATCCTGACTGTAGAACACATCCTGACTGTAGAACATATCCTAACTGTGGAACACATCCTGACTGTGGAACACATCCTGACTGTAGAACACATCCTCACTGTGGAACACACCTCACTGTGGAACACATCCTGATTGCAGAACAGATCCTAACTGTGGAACACATCCTGACTGTAGAACATATCCTAACTGTGGAACACATCCTGACTGTAGAACAGATCCTAACTGTGGAACACATCCTGACTGTAGAACATATCCTAACTGTGGAACACATCCTGACTGTAGATCACATCCTGACTGTAGAACACATCCTGACTGTAGAACACACCTCACTGTGGAACACATCCTGATTGCAGAACAGATCCTAACTGTGGAACACATCCTGACTGTAGAACACATCCTAACTGTGAACACATCCTGACTGTAGAACAATTCCTGACTGTAGAACTTATCGTGATGGTGGAAAACATCCTGTCTGTAGAACACATCCTGACTGTCGAACACATCCTGACTGTGGAAGAAATCCTGACTGTAGAACACATCCTCACCGTAGAACACATCTTGACTGTAAAACACATCCTGACTGCAGAACACAACCTGACTGTGGATCACATCCTGACTGTATATCACACACTGACCGTGTATCGCATCCTGAATGTAGAACATATCCTGATTGTAGAACGCATCCTGACGCTGGAACACATTCTCACTGTATAACACAACCTGACTGCAGAACACATCCTGACTGTGGGACAAATCCTGACTGTGGAACACATCCTGACTGTAGAACACATCCTGACTGTAGAACACATCATGCCTGTGGATCACATCCTGTCTTTAGAACACATCCTGACAGTGGAGCACATCCTGACTGTCGAACACATCCTGACTGTAGAACACATCCTTACTGTAGAAGACATCCTGACTGCAGAATACATCCTGACTGTGGATCGCATCCTGACAGTGGATCACATCCTGACTGTAGAAAACATCCTGACTGCAGATCACATCCTGACTGTAGAACACATCGTGACTGTGGATCACATCCTGACTGTAGAACACATCCTGACTGCAGAACACATCCTGATGGCAGAACACAATATGTCTGTAGAACACATCCTGACTGTAGAACATATCATAACTTTGGATCACATCCTAACTGTGGAACACATCCTGACTGTAGAACACATCCTGACTGTAGAACATATCCTAACTGTGGAACACATCCTGACTGTGGAACACATCCTGACAGTAGAACATATCGTGATGGTGGAAAACATCCTGTCTGTAGAACACATCCTGACTGTCGAACACATCCTGACTGTGGAACAAATCCTGACTGTAGAACACATCCTCACCGTAGAACACATCTTGACTGTAAAACACATCCTGACTGCAGAACACAACCTGACTGTGGATCACATCCTGACTGTATATCACACACTGACCGTGTATCGCATCCTGAATGTAGAACATATCCTGATTGTAGAACGCATCCTGACTCTGGAACACATCCTCACTGTATAACACAACCTGACTGCAGAACACATCCTGACTGTGGGACAAATCCTGACTGTGGAACACATCCTGACTGTAGAACATATCCTGACTGTAGAACACATCATGCCTGTGGATCACATCCTGTCTTTAGAACACATCCTGACAGTGGAGCACATCCTGACTGTCGAACACATCCTGACTGTAGAACACATCCTTACTGTAGAAGACATCCTGACTGCAGAATACATCCTGACTGTGGAACATATTGTGACTGTGGAACACATCATGACTGTAGAAGACATCCTGACTGTAGAACATATCGTGATGGTGGAAAACATCCTGTCTGTAGAACACATCCTGACTGCAGTGCACATCCTGACTGTAGAACGCATCCTGACAGTTGAACACATCCTGGCTGTAGAATGCTTCCTGACTGTGGATCGCATCCTAACTGTAGAACACATCATGATGGCAGAAGACATCCTGACTATAGAACAAATCCTGACTGTGGATCACATCCTGACTGTAGAACACATCCTGATGGCAGAAGACATCCTGTCTGTAGAACACATCCTGACTGTAGAACATATCATAAATTTGGATCACATCCTAACTGTGGAACACATCCTGACTGTAGAACACATCCTGACTGTGGAACACATCCTGACTGTAGAACACATCCTCACTGTGCAACATATCCTGACTGTAGATCACATCCTGACAGTAGAACACATCCTGACTGTAGAACACACCTCACTGTGGAACACATCCTAACTGTGGAACACATCCTGACTGTGGAACACATCCTGACTGTAGAACACATCCTGACTGTAGAACATATCGTGATGGTGGAAAACATCCTGTCTGTAGAACTCATCCTGACTGTCGAACACATCCTGACTGTGGAACAAATCCTGACTGTAGAATACATTCTCACCGTAGAACACATCTTGACTGTAAAACACATCCTGACTGCAGAACACAACCTGACTGTGGATCACATCCTGACTGTATATCACACACTGACCGTGTATCGCATCCTGAATGTAGAACATATCCTGATTGTAGAACGCATCCTGACTCTGGAACACATCCTCACTGTATAACACAACATGACTGCAGAACACATCCTGACTCTGGGACAAATCCTGACTATGGAATACATCCTGACTGTAGAACACATCCTGACTGTAGAACACATCATGCCTGTGGATCACATCCTGTCTTTAGAATATATCCTGACAGTGGAGCACATCCTGACTGTCGAACACATCCTGACTGTAGAACACATCCTTACTGTAGAAGACATCCTGACTGCAGAATACATCCTGACTGTGGACCACATTGTGACTGTGGAACACATTTTGACTGTGGAACACATCCTGACTGTAGAACACATCCTGACTGTGGAACACATCCTGACTGTAGAACACATCCTGACTTTAGAACTCATCTTGACTGTAAAACACATCCTGACTACAGAACACATACTGACTGTAAAATACATCCTAACTGTGGATCGCATCCTGACAGTGGATCACATCCTGACTGTAGAAAACATCCTGACTGCAGATCACATCCTGACTGTAGAACACATCCTGACTGTGGATCACATCCTGACTGTAGAACACATCCTGACTGCAGAACACATCCTGATGGCAGAACACATCCTGTCTGTAGAACACATCCTGACTGTAGAACATATCATAACTTTGGATCACATCCTAACTGTGGAACACATCCTGACTGTAGAACATATCCTAACTGTGGAACACATCCTGACTGTGGAACACATCCTGACAGTAGAACATATCGTGATGGTGGAAAACATCCTGTCTGTAGAACACATCCTGACTGTCGAACACATCCTGACTGTGGAACAAATCCTGACTGTAGAACACATCCTCACCGTAGAACACATCTTGACTGTAAAACACATCCTGACTGTCGAACACAACCTGACTGTGGATCACATCCTGACTGTATATCACACACTGACCGTGTATCGCATCCTGAATGTAGAACATATCCTGATTGTAGAACGCATCCTGACTCAGGAACACATCCTCACAGTATAACACAACCTGACTGCAGAACACATCCTGACTGTGGGACAAATCCTGACTGTGGAACACATCCTGACTGTAGAACACATCCTGACTGTAGAACACATCATGCCTGTGGATCACATCCTGTCTTTAGAATACATCCTGGCAGTGGAGCACATCCTGACTGTCGAACACATCCTGACTGTAGAACACATCCTTACTGTAGAAGACATCCTGACTGCAGAATACATCCTGACTGTGGAACACATTGTGACTGTGGAACACATCATGACTGTAGAACACATCCTGACTGTAGAACATATCCTGACTGTAGAACACATCCTGACTGTGGACCACATTGTGACAGTGGAACACATCCTGACTGTAGAACACTTCCTAACTGTGGAACACATCCTGATTGTAGAACACATCCTGACTGTAGAACACATCCTGACTGAAGAACACATTTTGACTGTGGAACACATTCTGACTAGAAAACATTTTGACTGTGGATCACATCCTGACTGTAGAACACATCCTGACTGTAGAACACTTCCTGACTTTCGAACACATCCTTACAGTGGTACACATCCTGACTGCAGTGCACATCCTGACTGTAGAACGCATCCTGACAGTTGAACACATCCTGGCTGTAGAATGCTTCCTGAATGTGGATCGCATCCTGACAGTGGATCACATCCAGCTGTAGAAAACATCCTGACTGCAGATCACATCCTGACTATAGAACAAATCCTGACTGTGGATCACATCCTGACTGTAGAACACATCCTGATGGCAGAACACATCCTGTCTGTAGAACACATCCTGACTGTAGAACATATCATAAATTTGGATCACATCCTAACTGTGGAACACATCCTGACTGTAGATCACAACCTGACTGTCGATCACATCCTGACTGTAGAACATATCCTGAATGTAGAACACATCCTGACTCTGGAACACATCCTTACTGTATAACACAAACTGACTGCAGAACACATCGTGACTGTGGGACACATCCTGACTGTGGAACACATCCTGACTGTGGAGCACATCCTGACTGTAGAACACATCCTTACTGTAGAACACATCCTGACTGCAGAACACATCCTGACTGTGGAACACATTGTGACTGTGGAAAACATCCTGTCTGTAGAACACATCCTGACTGTGGTACACATCCTGACTGTGGATCACATCCTGACTGTCGCACACATCCTGACTGTTGAACATATCCTGACTATAGTACACATCCTGACTATGCAACACATCATGACTGTAGAACGCATACTGACCGTGGATCACATCCTGACTGTAGAATACATCCTGACTGTAGAACATATCCTAACTGTGGATCACATCCTGACTGTGGAACACATCCTGATTGTAGAACACATCCTGACAGTGGAACACATCCTGATTGTAGAACACATCCTGACTGTAGAACACATCCTGACTGAAGAACACATTTTGAATGTGGAACACATTCTGACTAGAAAACATTTTGACTGTGGATCACATCCTGACTGTAGAACACATCCTGACTGTAGAACACTTCCTGACTTTCGAACACATCCTTACAGTGGTACACATCCTGACTGCAGTGCACATGCTGACTGTAGAACGCATCCTGACAGTTGAACACATCCTGGCTGTAGAATGCTTCCTGACTGTGGATCGCATCCTGACAGTGGATCACATCCTAACTGTAGAAAACATCCTGACTGCAGATCACATCCTGACTATAGAACAAATCCTGACTGTGGATCACATCCTGACTGTAGAACACATTCTGATGGCAGAACACATCCTGTCTGTAGAACACATCCTGACTGTAGAACATATCATAAATTTGGATCACATCCTAACTGTGGAACACATCCTGACCGTAGAACACATCCTCACTGTGGAACATATCCTGACTGTGGATCACATCCTGACTGTAGAACATATCCTGACTGTAGAACACTTCCTGACTTTCGAACACATCCTTACAGTGGTACACATCCTGACTGCAGTGCACATCCTGACTGTAGAACGCATCCTGACAGTTGAACACATCCTGGCTGTAGAATGCTTCCTGACTGTGGATCGCATCCTGACAGTGGATCACATCCTAACTGTAGAAAACATCCTGACTGCAGATCACATCCTGACTATAGAACAAATCCTGACTGTGGATCACATCCTGACTGTAGAAAACATCCTGATGGCAGAACACATCCTGTCTGTAGAACACATCCTGACTGTAGAACATATCATAACTTTGGATCACATCCTAACTGTGGAACACATCCTGACTGTAGAACACATCCTGACTGTGGAACACATCATGAATGGAGAACGCATCCTGACCGTGGATCACATCCTGACTGTTGAACACATCCTGACTGTCGAACATATCCTAACTGTGGATCACATCCTGACTGTGGAACACATCCTGACTGTAGAACACGTCCTGACTTTCGAACACATCCTTACAGTGGTACACATCCTGACTGCAGTGCACATGCTGACTGTAGAACGCATCCTGACAGTTGAACACATCCTGGCTGTAGAATGCATCCTCACTTGGATCGCATCCTGGCAGTGGATCACATCCTGACTGTAGAAAACATCCTGACTGCAGATCACATCCTGACTATAGAACAAATCCTGACTGTGGATCACATCCTGACTGTAGAACACATTCTGATGGCAGAACACATCCTGTCTGTAGAACACATCCTGACTGTAGAACATATCATAAATTTGGATCACATCCTAACTGTGGAACACATCCTGACTGTAGAACACATCCTGACTGTGGAACACATCCTGACTGTAGAACACATCCTCACTGTGGAACATATCCTGACTGTAGATCACATCCTGACTGTAGAACACATCCTGACTGCAGAACACACCTCACTGTGGAACACATCCTGATTGTAGAACAGATCCTAACTGTGGAACACATCCTGACTGTGGAACACATCCTGACTGTGGAACAAATCCTGACTGTAGAACACATCCTCATCGTAGAACACATCTTGACTGTATATCACACACTGACCGTGTATCGCATCCTGAATGTATAACATATCCTGATTGTAGAACGCATCCTGACTCTGGAACACATCCTCCACTGTATAACACAACATGACTGCAGAACACATCCTGACTCTGGGACAAATCCTGACTGTGGAATACATCCTGACAGTAGAATACATCCTGACTGTAGAACACATCATGCCTGTGGATCACATCCTGTCTTTAGAATATATCCTGACAGTGGAACACATCCTGACGGTAGAACATATCCTGACTGTAGAACACATCCTGACTGTGGAACACATTGTGACAGTGGAACACATCCTGACTGTAGAACACATCCTGACTGTAGAACACATCCTGACTTTCGAACACATCCTTACAGTGGTACACATCCTGACTGCAGTGCACATCCTGAGTGTAGAACGTATCCTGACAGTTGAACACATCCTGGCTGTAGAATGCATCCTGACTGTGGATCGCATCCTGACAGTGGATCACATCCTGACTGTAGAAAACATCCTGACTGCAGATCACATCCTCACTATAGAACACATCCTGACTTTGGATCACATCCTGACTGTATAACACATCCTGACTGCAGAACACATCCTGATGGCAGAACACATCCTGTCTGTAGAACACATCCTGACTGTAGAAAATATCATAACTTTGGATCACATGCTAACTGTGGAACACATCCTGACTGTAGAACACATCGTGACAGTAGAACATATCCTAACTGTGGAACACATCCTGACTGTGGAACACATCCTGACTGTAGAACACATCCTCACTGTGGAACATATCCTGACTGTAGATCACATCCTGACTGTAGAACACATCCTGACTGTAGAACACACCTCACTGTGGAACACATCCTGATTGTAGAACAGATCCTAACTGTGTAACACATCCTGACTGTGGAACACATCCTGACTGTAGAACACATCCTGACTGTAGAACATATCGTGATGGTGGAAAACATCCTTTCTGTAGAACACATCCTGACTGTCGAACACATCCTGACTGTGGAACAAATCCTGACTGTAGAACACATCCTCACCGTAGAACACATCTTGACTGTAAAACACATCCTGACTGCAGAAAACAACCTGACTCTGGATCACATCCTGACTGTATATCACACACTGACCGTGTATCGCATCCTGATTGTAGAACGCATCCTGACTCTGGAACACATCCTCACTGTATAACACAACCTGACTGCAGAACACATCCTGACTGTGGGACAAATTCTGACTGTGGAACACATCCTGACTGTAGAACACTTCATGCCTGTGGATCACATCCTGTCTTTAGAACACATCCTGACAGTGGAGCACATCCTGACTGTCGAACACATCCTGACTGTAGAACACATCCTTACTGTAGAAGACATCCTGACTGCAGAATACATCCTGACTGTGGAACACATTGTGACTGTGGAACACATCCTGACTGTAGAACACATCCTGACTGTGGAACACATCCTGACTGTGGATCACATCCTGACTGTCGCACACATCCTGACTGTTGAACATATCCTGACTATAGTCCACATCCTGACTATGCAACACATCATGACTGTAGAACGCATACTGACCGTGGATCACATCCTGACTGTAGAATACATCCTGACTGTAGAACATATCCTAACTGTGGATCACATCCTGAATGTGGAACACATCCTGACTGTAGAACACATCCTGACTGTAGAACATATCCTAACTGTGGAACACATCCTGACTGTGGAACACATCCTGACTGTAAAACACATCCTCACTGTGGAACACATCCTGACTGTAGAACACATCCTGACTGTGGAACACATCGTGACTGTAGATCACAACCTGACTGTGGATCACATCCTGACTGTAGAACATATCCTGAATGTAGAACACATCCTGACTCTGGAACACATCCTTACTGTATAACACAAACTGACTGCAGAACACATCGTGACTGTGGGACACATCCTGACTGTGGAACACATCCTGACTGTGGAGCACATCCTGACAGTTGAACACATCCTTACTGTAGAACATATCCTGACTGCAGAACACATCCTGACTGTGGAACACATTGTGACTGTGGAAAACATCCTGACTGTAGAACACATCCTGACTGTGGTACACATCCTGACTGTGGATCACATCCTGACTGTCGCACACATCCTGACTGTTGAACATATCCTGACTATAGTACACATCCTGACTATGCAACACATCATGACTTTAGAACGCATACTGACCGTGGATCACATCCTGACTGTAGAATACATCCTGACTGTAGAACATATCCTAACTGTGGATCACATCCTGACTGTGGAACACATCCTGGCTGTAGCACACATCCTGACTGTTGAACATATCCTGACTATAGTACACATCCTGACTATGCAACACATCATGAATGTAGAACGCATCCTGACCGTGGATCACATCCTGACTGTTGAACACATCCTGACTGTAGAACATATCCTAACTGTGGATCACATCCTGACTGTGGAACACATCCTGACTGTAGAACACATCCTGACTGTAGAACACATCCTGACTGTAGAACACATCCTGACTGTAGAACACGTCCTGACTTTCGAACACATCCTTACAGTGGTACACATCCTGACTGCAGTGCACATGCTGACTGTAGAACGCATCCTGACAGTTGAACACATCCTGGCTGTAGAATGCATCCTCACTTGGATCGCATCCTGGCAGTGGATCACATCCTGACTGTAGAAAACATCCTGACTGCAGATCACATCCTGACTATAGAACAAATCCTGACTGTGGATCACATCCTGACTGTAGAACACATCCTGACTGCAGACCACATCCTGATGGCAGAACACATCGTTTCTGTAGAACACATCCTGACTGTAGAACATATCATAACTTTGGATCACATCCTAACTGTGGAACACATCCTGACTGTAGAACACATCCTGACTGTAGAACATATCCTAACTGTGGAACACATCCTGACTGTAGAACACATCCTCAATGTGGAACATATCCTGACTGTAGATCACATCCTGACTGTAGAACACATCCTGACCGTAGAACACACCTCACTGTGGAACACATCCTGACTGTAGAACACATCCTGACTGTAGAACATACCGTGATGGTGGAAAACATCCTGTCTGTAGAACACATCCTGACTGTCGAACACATCCTGACTGTGGAACAAATCCTGACTGTAGAACACATCCTCACCGTAGAACACATCTTGACTGTAAAACACATCCTGACTGCAGAACACAACCTGACTGTGGATCAAATCCTGACTGTATATCACACACTGACCGTGTATCGTATCCTGAATGTAAAACGCATCCTGACTCTGGAACGCATCCTCACTGTATAACACAACCTGACTGCAGAACACATCCTGACTGTGGGACAAATTCTGACTGTGGAACACATCCTGACTGTAGAACACATCATGCCTGTGGATCACATCCTGTCTTTAGAACACATCCTGACAGTGGAGCACATCCTGACTGTCGAACACATCCTGACTGTAGAACACATCCTTACTGTAGAAGACATCCTGACTGCAGAATACATCCTGACTGTGGAACACATTGTGACTGTGGAACACATCCTGACTGTAGAACACATCCTGACTGTAGAACACATCCTCACTGTGGAACATATCCTGACTGTAGATCACATCCTGACTGTAGAACACATCCTGACTGTAGAACACACCTCACTGTGGAACACATCCTGATTGTAGAACAGATCCTAACTGTGTAACACATCCTGACTGTGGAACACATCCTGACTGTAGAACACATCCTGACTGTAGAACATATCGTGATGGTGGAAAACATCCTTTCTGTAGAACACATCCTGACTGTCGAACACATCCTGACTGTGGAACAAATCCTGACTGTAGAACACATCCTCACCGTAGAACACATCTTGACTGTAAAACACATCCTGACTGCAGAAAACAACCTGACTCTGGATCACATCCTGACTGTATATCACACACTGACCGTGTATCGTATCCTGATTGTAGAACGCATCCTGACTCTGGAACACATCCTCACTGTATAACACAACCTGACTGCAGAACACATCCTGACTGTGGGACAAATTCTGACTGTGGAACACATCCTGACTGTAGAACACTTCATGCCTGTGGATCACATCCTGTCTTTAGAACACATCCTGACAGTGGAGCACATCCTGACTGTCGAACACATCCTGACTGTAGAACACATCCTTACTGTAGAAGACATCCTGACTGCAGAATACATCCTGACTGTGGAACACATTGTGACTGTGGAACACATCCTGACTGTAGAACACATCCTGACTGTGGAACACATCCTGACTGTGGATCACATCCTGACTGTCGCACACATCCTGACTGTTGAACATATCCTGACTATAGTACACATCCTGACTATGCAACACATCATGACTGTAGAACGCATACTGACCGTGGATCACATCCTGACTGTAGAATACATCCTGACTGTAGAACATATCCTAACTGTGGATCACATCCTGACTGTGGAACATATCCTGATTGTAGAACACATCCTGACTGTAGAACACATCCTGACTGAAGAACACATTTTGAATGTAGAACACATTCTGACTAGAAAACATTTTGTCTGTGGATCACATCCTGACTGTAGAACACATCCTGACTGTAGAACACTTCCTGACTTTCGAACACATCCTTACAGTGGTACACATCCTGACTGCAGTGCACATGCTGACTGTAGAACGCATCCTGACAGTTGAACACATCCTGGCTGTAGAATGCTTCCTGACTGTGGATCGCATCCTGACAGTGGATCACATCCTAACTGTAGAAAACATCCTGACTGCAGATCACATCCTGACTATAGAACAAATCCTGACTGTGGATCACATCCTGACTGTAGAACACATTCTGATGGCAGAACACATCCTGTCTGTAGAACACATCCTGACTGTAGAACATATCATAAATTTGGATCACATCCTAACTGTGGAACACATCCTGACTGTAGAACACATCCTCACTGTGGAACATATCCTGACTGTGGATCACATCCTGACTGTAGAACATATCCTGACTGTAGAACACTTCCTGACTTTCGAACACATCCTTACAGTGGTACACATCCTGACTGCAGTGCACATCCTGACTGTAGAACGCATCCTGACAGTTGAACACATCCTGGCTGTAGAATGCTTCCTGACTGTGGATCGCATCCTGACAGTGGATCACATCCTAACTGTAGAAAACATCCTGACTGCAGATCACATCCTGACTATAGAACAAATCCTGACTGTGGATCACATCCTGACTGTAGAAAACATCCTGATGGCAGAACACATCCTGTCTGTAGAACACATCCTGACTGTAGAACATATCATAAATTTGGATCACATCCTAACTGTGGAACACATCCTGACTGTAGAACACATCCTGACTGTGGAACACATCATGAATGTAGAACGCATCCTGACCGTGGATCACATCCTGACTGTTGAACACATCCTGACTGTAGAACATATCCTAACTGTGGATCACATCCTGACTGTGGAACACATCCTGACTGTAGAACACATCCTGACTGTAGAACACATCCTGACTGTAGAACACATCCTGACTGTAGAACACGTCCTGACTTTCGAACACATCCTTACAGTGGTACACATCCTGACTGCAGTGCACATGCTGACTGTAGAACGCATCCTGACAGTTGAACACATCCTGGCTGTAGAATGCATCCTGACTGTAGAACATATCGTGATGGTGGAAAACATCCTTTCTGTAGAACACATCCTGACTGTCGAACACATCCTGACTGTGGAACAAATCCTGACTGTAGAACACATCCTCACCGTAGAACACATCTTGACTGTAAAACACATCCTGACTGCAGAAAACAACCTGACTCTGGATCACATCCTGACTGTATATCACACACTGACCGTGTATCGCATCCTGATTGTAGAACGCATCCTGACTCTGGAACACATCCTCACTGTATAACACAACCTGACTGCAGAACACATCCTGACTGTGGGACAAATTCTGACTGTGGAACACATCCTGACTGTAGAACACTTCATGCCTGTGGATCACATCCTGTCTTTAGAACACATCCTGACAGTGGAGCACATCCTGACTGTCGAACACATCCTGACTGTAGAACACATCCTTACTGTAGAAGACATCCTGACTGCAGAATACATCCTGACTGTGGAACACATTGTGACTGTGGAACACATCCTGACTGTAGAACACATCCTGACTGTGGAACACATCCTGACTGTGGATCACATCCTGACTGTCGCACACATCCTGACTGTTGAACATATCCTGACTATAGTCCACATCCTGACTATGCAACACATCATGACTGTAGAACGCATACTGACCGTGGATCACATCCTGACTGTAGAATACATCCTGACTGTAGAACATATCCTAACTGTGGATCACATCCTGAATGTGGAACACATCCTGACTGTAGAACACATCCTGACTGTAGAACATATCCTAACTGTGGAACACATCCTGACTGTGGAACACATCCTGACTGTAAAACACATCCTCACTGTGGAACACATCCTGACTGTAGAACACATCCTGACTGTGGAACACATCGTGACTGTAGATCACAACCTGACTGTGGATCACATCCTGACTGTAGAACATATCCTGAATGTAGAACACATCCTGACTCTGGAACACATCCTTACTGTATAACACAAACTGACTGCAGAACACATCGTGACTGTGGGACACATCCTGACTGTGGAACACATCCTGACTGTGGAGCACATCCTGACTGTAGAACACATCCTTACTGTAGAACATATCCTGACTGCAGAACACATCCTGACTGTGGAACACATTGTGACTGTGGAAAACATCCTGACTGTAGAACACATCCTGACTGTGGTACACATCCTGACTGTGGATCACATCCTGACTGTCGCACACATCCTGACTGTTGAACATATCCTGACTATAGTACACATCCTGACTATGCAACACATCATGACTGTAGAACGCATACTGACCGTGGATCACATCCTGACTGTAGAATACATCCTGACTGTAGAACATATCCTAACTGTGGATCACATCCTGACTGTGGAACACATCCTGGCTGTAGCACACATCCTGACTGTTGAACATATCCTGACTATAGTACACATCCTGACTATGCAACACATCATGAATGTAGAACGCATCCTGACCGTGGATCACATCCTGACTTTTGAACACATCCTGACTGTAGAACATATCCTAACTGTGGATCACATCCTGACTGTGGAACACATCCTGACTGTAGAACACATCCTGACTGTAGAACACATCCTGACTGTAGAACACATCCTGACTGTAGAACACGTCCTGACTTTCGAACACATCCTTACAGTGGTACACATCCTGACTGCAGTGCACATGCTGACTGTAGAACGCATCCTGACAGTTGAACACATCCTGGCTGTAGAATGCATCCTCACTTGGATCGCATCCTGGCAGTGGATCACATCCTGACTGTAGAAAACATCCTGACTGCAGATCACATCCTGACTATAGAACAAATCCTGACTGTGGATCACATCCTGACTGTAGAACACATCCTGACTGCAGACCACATCCTGATGGCAGAACACATCGTTTCTGTAGAACACATCCTGACTGTAGAACATATCATAACTTTGGATCACATCCTAACTGTGGAACACATCCTGACTGTAGAACACATCCTGACTGTAGAACATATCCTAACTGTGGAACACATCCTGACTGTAGAACACATCCTCAATGTGGAACATATCCTGACTGTAGATCACATCCTGACTGTCGAACACATCCTGACCGTAGAACACACCTCACTGTGGAACACATCCTGACTGTAGAACACATCCTGACTGTAGAACATACCGTGATGGTGGAAAACATCCTGTCTGTAGAACACATCCTGACTGTCGAACACATCCTGACTGTGGAACAAATCCTGACTGTAGAACACATCCTCACCGTAGAACACATCTTGACTGTAAAACACATCCTGACTGCAGAACACAACCTGACTGTGGATCAAATCCTGACTGTATATCACACACTGACCGTGTATCGTATCCTGAATGTAAAACGCATCCTGACTCTGGAACGCATCCTCACTGTATAACACAACCTGACTGCAGAACACATCCTGACTGTGGGACAAATTCTGAATGTGGAACACATCCTGACTGTAGAACACATCATGCCTGTGGATCACATCCTGTCTTTAGAACACATCCTGACAGTGGAGCACATCCTGACTGTCGAACACATCCTGACTGTAGAACACATCCTTACTGTAGAAGACATCCTGACTGCAGAATACATCCTGACTGTGGAACACATTGTGACTGTGGAACACATCCTGACTGTAGAACACATCCTGACTGTAGAACACATCCTCACTGTGGAACATATCCTGACTGTAGATCACATCCTGACTGTAGAACACATCCTGACTGTAGAACACACCTCACTGTGGAATACATCCTGATTGTAGAACAGATCCTAACTGTGTAACACATCCTGACTGTGGAACACATCCTGACTGTAGAACACATCCTGACTGTAGAACATATCGTGATGGTGGAAAACATCCTTTCTGTAGAACACATCCTGACTGTCGAACACATCCTGACTGTGGAACAAATCCTGACTGTAGAACACATCCTCACCGTAGAACACATCTTGACTGTAAAACACATCCTGACTGCAGAAAACAACCTGACTCTGGATCACATCCTGACTGTATTTCACACACTGACCGTGTATCGTATCCTGATTGTAGAACGCATCCTGACTCTGGAACACATCCTCACTGTATAACACAACCTGACTGCAGAACACATCCTGACTGTGGGACAAATTCTGACTGTGGAACACATCCTGACTGTAGAACACTTCATGCCTGTGGATCACATCCTGTCTTTAGAACACATCCTGACAGTGGAGCACATCCTGACTGTCGAACACATCCTGACTGTAGAACACATCCTTACTGTAGAAGACATCCTGACTGCAGAATACATCCTGACTGTGGAACACATTGTGACTGTGGAACACATCCTGACTGTAGAACACATCCTGACTGTGGAACACATCCTGACTGTGGATCACATCCTGACTGTCGCACACATCTTGACTGTTGAACATATCCTGACTATAGTACACATCCTGACTATGCAACACATCATGACTGTAGAACGCATACTGACCGTGGATCACATCCTGACTGTAGAATACATACTGACTGTAGAACATATCCTAACTGTGGATCACATCCTGAATGTGGAACACATCCTGACTGTAGAACACATCCTGACTGTAGAACATATCCTAACTGTGGAACACATCCTGACTGTGGAACACATCCTGACTGTAAAACACATCCTCACTGTGGAACACATCCTGACTGTAGAACACATCCTGACTGTGGAACACATCGTGACTGTAGATCACAACCTGACTGTGGATCACATCCTGACTGTAGAACATATCCTGAATGTAGAACACATCCTGACTCTGGAACACATCCTTACTGTATAACACAAACTGACTGCAGAACACACCGTGACTGTGGGACACATCCTGACTGTGGAACACATCCTGACTGTGGAGCACATCCTGACTGTAGAACACATCCTTACTGTAGAACATATCCTGACTGCAGAACACATCCTGACTGTGGAACACATTGTGACTGTGGAAAACATCCTGACTGTAGAACACATCCTGACTGTGGTACACATCCTGACTGTGGATCACATCCTGACTGTCGCACACATCCTGACTGTTGAACATATCCTGACTATAGTACACATCCTGACTATGCAACACATCATGACTGTAGAACGCATACTGACCGTGGATCACATCCTGACTGTAGAATACATCCTGACTGTAGAACATATCCTAACTGTGGATCACATCCTGACTGTGGAACACATCCTGGCTGTAGCACACATCCTGACTGTTGAACATATCCTGACTATAGTACACATCCTGACTATGCAACACATCTTGAATGTAGAACGCATCCTGACCGTGGATCACATCCTGACTGTTGAACACATCCTGACTGTAGAACATATCCTAACTGTGGATCACATCCTGACTGTGGAACACATCCTGACTGTAGAACACATCCTGACTGTAGAACACATCCTGACTGTAGAACACATCCTGACTGTAGAACACGTCCTGACTTTCGAACACATCCTTACAGTGGTACACATCCTGACTGCAGTGCACATGCTGACTGTAGAACGCATCCTGACAGTTGAACACATCCTGGCTGTAGAATGCATCCTCACTTGGATCGCATCCTGGCAGTGGATCACATCCTGACTGTAGAAAACATCCTGACTGCAGATCACATCCTGACTATAGAACAAATCCTGACTGTGGATCACATCCTGACTGTAGAACACATCCTGACTGCAGACCACATCCTGATGGCAGAACACATCGTTTCTGTAGAACACATCCTGACTGTAGAACATATCATAACTTTGGATCACATCCTAACTGTGGAACACATCCTGACTGTAGAACACATCCTGACTGTAGAACAGATCCTAACTGTGGAACACATCCTGACTGTAGAACATATCCTAACTGTGGAACACATCCTGACTGTAGATCACATCCTGACTGTAGAACACATCCTGACTGTAGAACACACCTCACTGTGGAACACATCCTGATTGCAGAACAGATCCTAACTGTGGAACACATCCTGACTGTAAAACACATCCTAACTGTGAACACATCCTGACTGTAGAACAATTCCTGACTGTAGAACTTATCGTGATGGTGGAAAACATCCTGTCTGTAGAACACATCCTGACTGTCGAACACATCCTGACTGTGGAACAAATCCTGACTGTAGAACACATCCTCACCGTAGAACACATCTTGACTGTAAAACACATCCTGACTGCAGAACACAACCTGACTGTGGATCACATCCTGACTGTATATCACACACTGACCGTGTATCGCATCCTGAATGTAGAACATATCCTGATTGTAGAACGCATCCTGACGCTGGAACACATTCTCACTGTATAACACAACCTGACTGCAGAACACATCCTGACTGTGGGACAAATCCTGACTGTGGAACACATCCTGACTGTAGAACACATCCTGACTGTAGAACACATCATGCCTGTGGATCACATCCTGTCTTTAGAACACATCCTGACAGTGGAGCACATCCTGACTGTCGAACACATCCTGACTGTAGAACACATCCTTACTGTAGAAGACATCCTGACTGCAGAATACATCCTGACTGTGGATCGCATCCTGACAGTGGATCACATCCTGACTGTAGAAAACATCCTGACTGCAGATCACATCCTGACTGTAGAACACATCGTGACTGTGGATCACATCCTGACTGTAGAACACATCCTGACTGCAGAACACATCCTGATGGCAGAACACAATATGTCTGTAGAACACATCCTGACTGTAGAACATATCATAACTTTGGATCACATCCTAACTGTGGAACACATCCTGACTGTAGAACACATCCTGACTGTAGAACATATCCTAACTGTGGAACACATCCTGACTGTGGAACACATCCTGACAGTAGAACATATCGTGATGGTGGAAAACATCCTGTCTGTAGAACACATCCTGACTGTCGAACACATCCTGACTGTGGAACAAATCCTGACTGTAGAACACATCCTCACCGTAGAACACATCTTGACTGTAAAACACATCCTGACTGCAGAACACAACCTGACTGTGGATCACATCCTGACTGTATATCACACACTGACCGTGTATCGCATCCTGAATGTAGAACATATCCTGATTGTAGAACGCATCCTGACTCTGGAACACATCCTCACTGTATAACACAACCTGACTGCAGAACACATCCTGACTGTGGGACAAATCCTGACTGTGGAACACATCCTGACTGTAGAACATATCCTGACTGTAGAACACATCATGCCTGTGGATCACATCCTGTCTTTAGAACACATCCTGACAGTGGAGCACATCCTGACTGTCGAACACATCCTGACTGTAGAACACATCCTTACTGTAGAAGACATCCTGACTGCAGAATACATCCTGACTGTGGAACATATTGTGACTGTGGAACACATCATGACTGTAGAAGACATCCTGACTGTAGAACATATCGTGATGGTGGAAAACATCCTGTCTGTAGAACACATCCTGACTGCAGTGCACATCCTGACTGTAGAACGCATCCTGACAGTTGAACACATCCTGGCTGTAGAATGCTTCCTGACTGTGGATCGCATCCTGACTGTAGAACACATCCTGATGGCAGAAGACATCCTGACTATAGAACAAATCCTGACTGTGGATCACATCCTGACTGTAGAACACATCCTGATGGCAGAAGACATCCTGTCTGTAGAACACATCCTGACTGTAGAACATATCATAAATTTGGATCACATCCTAACTGTGGAACACATCCTGACTGTAGAACACATCCTGACTGTGGAACACATCCTGACTGTAGAACACATCCTCACTGTGCAACATATCCTGACTGTAGATCACATCCTGACAGTAGAACACATCCTGACTGTAGAACACACCTCACTGTGGAACACATCCTAACTGTGGAACACATCCTGACTGTGGAACACATCCTGACTGTAGAACACATCCTGACTGTAGAACATATCGTGATGGTGGAAAACATCCTGTCTGTAGAACTCATCCTGACTGTCGAACACATCCTGACTGTGGAACAAATCCTGACTGTAGAATACATTCTCACCGTAGAACACATCTTGACTGTAAAACACATCCTGACTGCAGAACACAACCTGACTGTGGATCACATCCTGACTGTATATCACACACTGACCGTGTATCGCATCCTGAATGTAGAACATATCCTGATTGTAGAACGCATCCTGACTCTGGAACACATCCTCACTGTATAACACAACATGACTGCAGAACACATCCTGACTCTGGGACAAATCCTGACTATGGAATACATCCTGACTGTAGAACACATCCTGACTGTAGAACACATCATGCCTGTGGATCACATCCTGTCTTTAGAATATATCCTGACAGTGGAGCACATCCTGACTGTCGAACACATCCTGACTGTAGAACACATCCTTACTGTAGAAGACATCCTGACTGCAGAATACATCCTGACTGTGGACCACATTGTGACTGTGGAACACATTTTGACTGTGGAACACATCCTGACTGTAGAACACATCCTGACTGTGGAACACATCCTGACTGTAGAACACATCCTGACTTTAGAACTCATCTTGACTGTAAAACACATCCTGACTACAGAACACATACTGACTGTAAAATACATCCTAACTGTGGATCGCATCCTGACAGTGGATCACATCCTGACTGTAGAAAACATCCTGACTGCAGATCACATCCTGACTGTAGAACACATCCTGACTGTGGATCACATCCTGACTGTAGAACACATCCTGACTGCAGAACACATCCTGATGGCAGAACACATCCTGTCTGTAGAACACATCCTGACTGTAGAACATATCATAACTTTGGATCACATCCTAACTGTGGAACACATCCTGACTGTAGAACATATCCTAACTGTGGAACACATCCTGACTGTGGAACACATCCTGACAGTAGAACATATCGTGATGGTGGAAAACATCCTGTCTGTAGAACACATCCTGACTGTCGAACACATCCTGACTGTGGAACAAATCCTGACTGTAGAACACATCCTCACCGTAGAACACATCTTGACTGTAAAACACATCCTGACTGTCGAACACAACCTGACTGTGGATCACATCCTGACTGTATATCACACACTGACCGTGTATCGCATCCTGAATGTAGAACATATCCTGATTGTAGAACGCATCCTGACTCAGGAACACATCCTCACAGTATAACACAACCTGACTGCAGAACACATCCTGACTGTGGGACAAATCCTGACTGTGGAACACATCCTGACTGTAGAACACATCCTGACTGTAGAACACATCATGCCTGTGGATCACATCCTGTCTTTAGAATACATCCTGGCAGTGGAGCACATCCTGACTGTCGAACACATCCTGACTGTAGAACACATCCTTACTGTAGAAGACATCCTGACTGCAGAATACATCCTGACTGTGGAACACATTGTGACTGTGGAACACATCATGACTGTAGAACACATCCTGACTGTAGAACATATCCTGACTGTAGAACACATCCTGACTGTGGACCACATTGTGACAGTGGAACACATCCTGACTGTAGAACACTTCCTAACTGTGGAACACATCCTGATTGTAGAACACATCCTGACTGTAGAACACATCCTGACTGAAGAACACATTTTGACTGTGGAACACATTCTGACTAGAAAACATTTTGACTGTGGATCACATCCTGACTGTAGAACACATCCTGACTGTAGAACACTTCCTGACTTTCGAACACATCCTTACAGTGGTACACATCCTGACTGCAGTGCACATCCTGACTGTAGAACGCATCCTGACAGTTGAACACATCCTGGCTGTAGAATGCTTCCTGAATGTGGATCGCATCCTGACAGTGGATCACATCCAGCTGTAGAAAACATCCTGACTGCAGATCACATCCTGACTATAGAACAAATCCTGACTGTGGATCACATCCTGACTGTAGAACACATCCTGATGGCAGAACACATCCTGTCTGTAGAACACATCCTGACTGTAGAACATATCATAAATTTGGATCACATCCTAACTGTGGAACACATCCTGACTGTAGATCACAACCTGACTGTCGATCACATCCTGACTGTAGAACATATCCTGAATGTAGAACACATCCTGACTCTGGAACACATCCTTACTGTATAACACAAACTGACTGCAGAACACATCGTGACTGTGGGACACATCCTGACTGTGGAACACATCCTGACTGTGGAGCACATCCTGACTGTAGAACACATCCTTACTGTAGAACACATCCTGACTGCAGAACACATCCTGACTGTGGAACACATTGTGACTGTGGAAAACATCCTGTCTGTAGAACACATCCTGACTGTGGTACACATCCTGACTGTGGATCACATCCTGACTGTCGCACACATCCTGACTGTTGAACATATCCTGACTATAGTACACATCCTGACTATGCAACACATCATGACTGTAGAACGCATACTGACCGTGGATCACATCCTGACTGTAGAATACATCCTGACTGTAGAACATATCCTAACTGTGGATCACATCCTGACTGTGGAACACATCCTGATTGTAGAACACATCCTGACAGTGGAACACATCCTGATTGTAGAACACATCCTGACTGTAGAACACATCCTGACTGAAGAACACATTTTGAATGTGGAACACATTCTGACTAGAAAACATTTTGACTGTGGATCACATCCTGACTGTAGAACACATCCTGACTGTAGAACACTTCCTGACTTTCGAACACATCCTTACAGTGGTACACATCCTGACTGCAGTGCACATGCTGACTGTAGAACGCATCCTGACAGTTGAACACATCCTGGCTGTAGAATGCTTCCTGACTGTGGATCGCATCCTGACAGTGGATCACATCCTAACTGTAGAAAACATCCTGACTGCAGATCACATCCTGACTATAGAACAAATCCTGACTGTGGATCACATCCTGACTGTAGAACACATTCTGATGGCAGAACACATCCTGTCTGTAGAACACATCCTGACTGTAGAACATATCATAAATTTGGATCACATCCTAACTGTGGAACACATCCTGACCGTAGAACACATCCTCACTGTGGAACATATCCTGACTGTGGATCACATCCTGACTGTAGAACATATCCTGACTGTAGAACACTTCCTGACTTTCGAACACATCCTTACAGTGGTACACATCCTGACTGCAGTGCACATCCTGACTGTAGAACGCATCCTGACAGTTGAACACATCCTGGCTGTAGAATGCTTCCTGACTGTGGATCGCATCCTGACAGTGGATCACATCCTAACTGTAGAAAACATCCTGACTGCAGATCACATCCTGACTATAGAACAAATCCTGACTGTGGATCACATCCTGACTGTAGAAAACATCCTGATGGCAGAACACATCCTGTCTGTAGAACACATCCTGACTGTAGAACATATCATAAATTTGGATCACATCCTAACTGTGGAACACATCCTGACTGTAGAACACATCCTGACTGTGGAACACATCATGAATGGAGAACGCATCCTGACCGTGGATCACATCCTGACTGTTGAACACATCCTGACTGTAGAACATATCCTAACTGTGGATCACATCCTGACTGTGGAACACATCCTGACTGTAGAACACGTCCTGACTTTCGAACACATCCTTACAGTGGTACACATCCTGACTGCAGTGCACATGCTGACTGTAGAACGCATCCTGACAGTTGAACACATCCTGGCTGTAGAATGCATCCTCACTTGGATCGCATCCTGGCAGTGGATCACATCCTGACTGTAGAAAACATCCTGACTGCAGATCACAGCCTGACTATAGAACAAATCCTGACTGTGGATCACATCCTGACTGTAGAACACATTCTGATGGCAGAACACATCCTGTCTGTAGAACACATCCTGACTGTAGAACATATCATAAATTTGGATCACATCCTAACTGTGGAACACATCCTGACTGTAGAACACATCCTGACTGTGGAACACATCCTGACTGTAGAACACATCCTCACTGTGGAACATATCCTGACTGTAGATCACATCCTGACTGTAGAACACATCCTGACTGCAGAACACACCTCACTGTGGAACACATCCTGATTGTAGAACAGATCCTAACTGTGGAACACATCCTGACTGTGGAACACATCCTGACTGTGGAACAAATCCTGACTGTAGAACACATCCTCATCGTAGAACACATCTTGACTGTATATCACACACTGACCGTGTATCGCATCCTGAATGTATAACATATCCTGATTGTAGAACGCATCCTGACTCTGGAACACATCCTCCACTGTATAACACAACATGACTGCAGAACACATCCTGACTCTGGGACAAATCCTGACTGTGGAATACATCCTGACAGTAGAATACATCCTGACTGTAGAACACATCATGCCTGTGGATCACATCCTGTCTTTAGAATATATCCTGACAGTGGAACACATCCTGACGGTAGAACATATCCTGACTGTAGAACACATCCTGACTGTGGAACACATTGTGACAGTGGAACACATCCTGACTGTAGAACACATCCTGACTGTAGAACACATCCTGACTTTCGAACCCATCCTTACAGTGGTACACATCCTGACTGCAGTGCACATCCTGAGTGTAGAACGTATCCTGACAGTTGAACACATCCTGGCTGTAGAATGCATCCTGACTGTGGATCGCATCCTGACAGTGGATCACATCCTGACTGTAGAAAACATCCTGACTGCAGATCACATCCTCACTATAGAACACATCCTGACTTTGGATCACATCCTGACTGTATAACACATCCTGACTGCAGAACACATCCTGATGGCAGAACACATCCTGTCTGTAGAACACATCCTGACTGTAGAAAATATCATAACTTTGGATCACATGCTAACTGTGGAACACATCCTGACTGTAGAACACATCGTGACAGTAGAACATATCCTAACTGTGGAACACATCCTGACTGTGGAACACATCCTGACTGTAGAACACATCCTCACTGTGGAACATATCCTGACTGTAGATCACATCCTGACTGTAGAACACATCCTGACTGTAGAACACACCTCACTGTGGAACACATCCTGATTGTAGAACAGATCCTAACTGTGTAACACATCCTGACTGTGGAACACATCCTGACTGTAGAACACATCCTGACTGTAGAACATATCGTGATGGTGGAAAACATCCTTTCTGTAGAACACATCCTGACTGTCGAACACATCCTGACTGTGGAACAAATCCTGACTGTAGAACACATCCTCACCGTAGAACACATCTTGACTGTAAAACACATCCTGACTGCAGAAAACAACCTGACTCTGGATCACATCCTGACTGTATATCACACACTGACCGTGTATCGCATCCTGATTGTAGAACGCATCCTGACTCTGGAACACATCCTCACTGTATAACACAACCTGACTGCAGAACACATCCTGACTGTGGGACAAATTCTGACTGTGGAACACATCCTGACTGTAGAACACTTCATGCCTGTGGATCACATCCTGTCTTTAGAACACATCCTGACAGTGGAGCACATCCTGACTGTCGAACACATCCTGACTGTAGAACACATCCTTACTGTAGAAGACATCCTGACTGCAGAATACATCCTGACTGTGGAACACATTGTGACTGTGGAACACATCCTGACTGTAGAACACATCCTGACTGTGGAACACATCCTGACTGTGGATCACATCCTGACTGTCGCACACATCCTGACTGTTGAACATATCCTGACTATAGTCCACATCCTGACTATGCAACACATCATGACTGTAGAACGCATACTGACCGTGGATCACATCCTGACTGTAGAATACATCCTGACTGTAGAACATATCCTAACTGTGGATCACATCCTGAATGTGGAACACATCCTGACTGTAGAACACATCCTGACTGTAGAACATATCCTAACTGTGGAACACATCCTGACTGTGGAACACATCCTGACTGTAAAACACATCCTCACTGTGGAACACATCCTGACTGTAGAACACATCCTGACTGTGGAACACATCGTGACTGTAGATCACAACCTGACTGTGGATCACATCCTGACTGTAGAACATATCCTGAATGTAGAACACATCCTGACTCTGGAACACATCCTTACTGTATAACACAAACTGACTGCAGAACACATCGTGACTGTGGGACACATCCTGACTGTGGAACACATCCTGACTGTGGAGCACATCCTGACTGTAGAACACATCCTTACTGTAGAACATATCCTGACTGCAGAACACATCCTGACTGTGGAACACATTGTGACTGTGGAAAACATCCTGACTGTAGAACACATCCTGACTGTGGTACACATCCTGACTGTGGATCACATCCTGACTGTCGCACACATCCTGACTGTTGAACATATCCTGACTATAGTACACATCCTGACTATGCAACACATCATGACTTTAGAACGCATACTGACCGTGGATCACATCCTGACTGTAGAATACATCCTGACTGTAGAACATATCCTAACTGTGGATCACATCCTGACTGTGGAACACATCCTGGCTGTAGCACACATCCTGACTGTTGAACATATCCTGACTATAGTACACATCCTGACTATGCAACACATCATGAATGTAGAACGCATCCTGACCGTGGATCACATCCTGACTGTTGAACACATCCTGACTGTAGAACATATCCTAACTGTGGATCACATCCTGACTGTGGAACACATCCTGACTGTAGAACACATCCTGACTGTAGAACACATCCTGACTGTAGAACACATCCTGACTGTAGAACACGTCCTGACTTTCGAACACATCCTTACAGTGGTACACATCCTGACTGCAGTGCACATGCTGACTGTAGAACGCATCCTGACAGTTGAACACATCCTGGCTGTAGAATGCATCCTCACTTGGATCGCATCCTGGCAGTGGATCACATCCTGACTGTAGAAAACATCCTGACTGCAGATCACATCCTGACTATAGAACAAATCCTGACTGTGGATCACATCCTGACTGTAGAACACATCCTGACTGCAGACCACATCCTGATGGCAGAACACATCGTTTCTGTAGAACACATCCTGACTGTAGAACATATCATAACTTTGGATCACATCCTAACTGTGGAACACATCCTGACTGTAGAACACATCCTGACTGTAGAACATATCCTAACTGTGGAACACATCCTGACTGTAGAACACATCCTCAATGTGGAACATATCCTGACTGTAGATCACATCCTGACTGTAGAACACATCCTGACCGTAGAACACACCTCACTGTGGAACACATCCTGACTGTAGAACACATCCTGACTGTAGAACATACCGTGATGGTGGAAAACATCCTGTCTGTAGAACACATCCTGACTGTCGAACACATCCTGACTGTGGAACAAATCCTGACTGTAGAACACATCCTCACCGTAGAACACATCTTGACTGTAAAACACATCCTGACTGCAGAACACAACCTGACTGTGGATCAAATCCTGACTGTATATCACACACTGACCGTGTATCGTATCCTGAATGTAAAACGCATCCTGACTCTGGAACGCATCCTCACTGTATAACACAACCTGACTGCAGAACACATCCTGACTGTGGGACAAATTCTGACTGTGGAACACATCCTGACTGTAGAACACATCATGCCTGTGGATCACATCCTGTCTTTAGAACACATCCTGACAGTGGAGCACATCCTGACTGTCGAACACATCCTGACTGTAGAACACATCCTTACTGTAGAAGACATCCTGACTGCAGAATACATCCTGACTGTGGAACACATTGTGACTGTGGAACACATCCTGACTGTAGAACACATCCTGACTGTAGAACACATCCTCACTGTGGAACATATCCTGACTGTAGATCACATCCTGACTGTAGAACACATCCTGACTGTAGAACACACCTCACTGTGGAACACATCCTGATTGTAGAACAGATCCTAACTGTGTAACACATCCTGACTGTGGAACACATCCTGACTGTAGAACACATCCTGACTGTAGAACATATCGTGATGGTGGAAAACATCCTTTCTGTAGAACACATCCTGACTGTCGAACACATCCTGACTGTGGAACAAATCCTGACTGTAGAACACATCCTCACCGTAGAACACATCTTGACTGTAAAACACATCCTGACTGCAGAAAACAACCTGACTCTGGATCACATCCTGACTGTATATCACACACTGACCGTGTATCGTATCCTGATTGTAGAACGCATCCTGACTCTGGAACACATCCTCACTGTATAACACAACCTGACTGCAGAACACATCCTGACTGTGGGACAAATTCTGACTGTGGAACACATCCTGACTGTAGAACACTTCATGCCTGTGGATCACATCCTGTCTTTAGAACACATCCTGACAGTGGAGCACATCCTGACTGTCGAACACATCCTGACTGTAGAACACATCCTTACTGTAGAAGACATCCTGACTGCAGAATACATCCTGACTGTGGAACACATTGTGACTGTGGAACACATCCTGACTGTAGAACACATCCTGACTGTGGAACACATCCTGACTGTGGATCACATCCTGACTGTCGCACACATCCTGACTGTTGAACATATCCTGACTATAGTACACATCCTGACTATGCAACACATCATGACTGTAGAACGCATACTGACCGTGGATCACATCCTGACTGTAGAATACATCCTGACTGTAGAACATATCCTAACTGTGGATCACATCCTGACTGTGGAACATATCCTGATTGTAGAACACATCCTGACTGTAGAACACATCCTGACTGAAGAACACATTTTGAATGTGGAACACATTCTGACTAGAAAACATTTTGACTGTGGATCACATCCTGACTGTAGAACACATCCTGACTGTAGAACACTTCCTGACTTTCGAACACATCCTTACAGTGGTACACATCCTGACTGCAGTGCACATGCTGACTGTAGAACGCATCCTGACAGTTGAACACATCCTGGCTGTAGAATGCTTCCTGACTGTGGATCGCATCCTGACAGTGGATCACATCCTAACTGTAGAAAACATCCTGACTGCAGATCACATCCTGACTATAGAACAAATCCTGACTGTGGATCACATCCTGACTGTAGAACACATTCTGATGGCAGAACACATCCTGTCTGTAGAACACATCCTGACTGTAGAACATATCATAAATTTGGATCACATCCTAACTGTGGAACACATCCTGACTGTAGAACACATCCTCACTGTGGAACATATCCTGACTGTGGATCACATCCTGACTGTAGAACATATCCTGACTGTAGAACACTTCCTGACTTTCGAACACATCCTTACAGTGGTACACATCCTGACTGCAGTGCACATCCTGACTGTAGAACGCATCCTGACAGTTGAACACATCCTGGCTGTAGAATGCTTCCTGACTGTGGATCGCATCCTGACAGTGGATCACATCCTAACTGTAGAAAACATCCTGACTGCAGATCACATCCTGACTATAGAACAAATCCTGACTGTGGATCACATCCTGACTGTAGAAAACATCCTGATGGCAGAACACATCCTGTCTGTAGAACACATCCTGACTGTAGAACATATCATAAATTTGGATCACATCCTAACTGTGGAACACATCCTGACTGTAGAACACATCCTGACTGTGGAACACATCATGAATGTAGAACGCATCCTGACCGTGGATCACATCCTGACTGTTGAACACATCCTGACTGTAGAACATATCCTAACTGTGGATCACATCCTGACTGTGGAACACATCCTGACTGTAGAACACATCCTGACTGTAGAACACATCCTGACTGTAGAACACATCCTGACTGTAGAACACGTCCTGACTTTCGAACACATCCTTACAGTGGTACACATCCTGACTGCAGTGCACATGCTGACTGTAGAACGCATCCTGACAGTTGAACACATCCTGGCTGTAGAATGCATCCTCACTTGGATCGCATCCTGGCAGTGGATCACATCCTGACTGTAGAAAACATCCTGACTGCAGATCACAGCCTGACTATAGAACAAATCCTGACTGTGGATCACATCCTGACTGTAGAACACATTCTGATGGCAGAACACATCCTGTCTGTAGAACACATCCTGACTGTAGAACATATCATAAATTTGGATCACATCCTAACTGTGGAACACATCCTGACTGTAGAACACATCCTGACTGTGGAACACATCCTGACTGTAGAACACATCCTCACTGTGGAACATATCCTGACTGTAGATCACATCCTGACTGTAGAACACATCCTGACTGCAGAACACACCTCACTGTGGAACACATCCTGATTGTAGAACAGATCCTAACTGTGGAACACATCCTGACTGTGGAACACATCCTGACTGTGGAACAAATCCTGACTGTAGAACACATCCTCATCGTAGAACACATCTTGACTGTATATCACACACTGACCGTGTATCGCATCCTGAATGTATAACATATCCTGATTGTAGAACGCATCCTGACTCTGGAACACATCCTCCACTGTATAACACAACATGACTGCAGAACACATCCTGACTCTGGGACAAATCCTGACTGTGGAATACATCCTGACAGTAGAATACATCCTGACTGTAGAACACATCATGCCTGTGGATCACATCCTGTCTTTAGAATATATCCTGACAGTGGAACACATCCTGACGGTAGAACATATCCTGACTGTAGAACACATCCTGACTGTGGAACACATTGTGACAGTGGAACACATCCTGACTGTAGAACACATCCTGACTGTAGAACACATCCTGACTTTCGAACACATCCTTACAGTGGTACACATCCTGACTGCAGTGCACATCCTGAGTGTAGAACGTATCCTGACAGTTGAACACATCCTGGCTGTAGAACACATCCTGACTGTAGAACATATCGTGATGGTGGAAAACATCCTTTCTGTAGAACACATCCTGACTGTCGAACACATCCTGACTGTGGAACAAATCCTGACTGTAGAACACATCCTCACCGTAGAACACATCTTGACTGTAAAACACATCCTGACTGCAGAAAACAACCTGACTCTGGATCACATCCTGACTGTATATCACACACTGACCGTGTATCGCATCCTGATTGTAGAACGCATCCTGACTCTGGAACACATCCTCACTGTATAACACAACCTGACTGCAGAACACATCCTGACTGTGGGACAAATTCTGACTGTGGAACACATCCTGACTGTAGAACACTTCATGCCTGTGGATCACATCCTGTCTTTAGAACACATCCTGACAGTGGAGCACATCCTGACTGTCGAACACATCCTGACTGTAGAACACATCCTTACTGTAGAAGACATCCTGACTGCAGAATACATCCTGACTGTGGAACACATTGTGACTGTGGAACACATCCTGACTGTAGAACACATCCTGACTGTGGAACACATCCGGACTGTGGATCACATCCTGACTGTCGCACACATCCTGACTGTTGAACATATCCTGACTATAGTCCACATCCTGACTATGCAACACATCATGACTGTAGAACGCATACTGACCGTGGATCACATCCTGACTGTAGAATACATCCTGACTGTAGAACATATCCTAACTGTGGATCACATCCTGAATGTGGAACATATCCTGACTGTAGAACACATCCTGACTGTAGAACATATCCTAACTGTGGAACACATCCTGACTGTGGAACACATCCTGACTGTAAAACACATCCTCACTGTGGAACACATCCTGACTGTAGAACACATCCTGACTGTGGAACACATCGTGACTGTAGATCACAACCTGACTGTGGATCACATCCTGACTGTAGAACATATCCTGAATGTAGAACACATCCTGACTCTGGAACACATCCTTACTGTATAACACAAACTGACTGCAGAACACATCGTGACTGTGGGACACATCCTGACTGTGGAACACATCCTGACTGTGGAGCACATCCTGACTGTAGAACACATCCTTACTGTAGAACATATCCTGACTGCAGAACACATCCTGACTGTGGAACACATTGTGACTGTGGAAAACATCCTGACTGTAGAACACATCCTGACTGTGGTACACATCCTGACTGTGGATCACATCCTGACTGTCGCACACATCCTGACTGTTGAACATATCCTGACTATAGTACACATCCTGACTATGCAACACATCATGACTGTAGAACGCATACTGACCGTGGATCACATCCTGACTGTAGAATACATCCTGACTGTAGAACATATCCTAACTGTGGATCACATCCTGACTGTGGAACACATCCTGGCTGTAGCACACATCCTGACTGTTGAACATATCCTGACTATAGTACACATCCTGACTATGCAACACATCATGAATGTAGAACGCATCCTGACCGTGGATCACATCCTGACTGTTGAACACATCCTGACTGTAGAACATATCCTAACTGTGGATCACATCCTGACTGTGGAACACATCCTGACTGTAGAACACATCCTGACTGTAGAACACATCCTGACTGTAGAACACATCCTGACTGTAGAACACGTCCTGACTTTCGAACACATCCTTACAGTGGTACACATCCTGACTGCAGTGCACATGCTGACTGTAGAACGCATCCTGACAGTTGAACACATCCTGGCTGTAGAATGCATCCTCACTTGGATCGCATCCTGGCAGTGGATCACATCCTGACTGTAGAAAACATCCTGACTGCAGATCACATCCTGACTATAGAACAAATCCTGACTGTGGATCACATCCTGACTGTAGAACACATCCTGACTGCAGACCACATCCTGATGGCAGAACACATCGTTTCTGTAGAACACATCCTGACTGTAGAACATATCATAACTTTGGATCACATCCTAACTGTGGAACACATCCTGACTGTAGAACACATCCTGACTGTAGAACATATCCTAACTGTGGAACACATCCTGACTGTAGAACACATCCTCAATGTGGAACATATCCTGACTGTAGATCACATCCTGACTGTCGAACACATCCTGACCGTAGAACACACCTCACTGTGGAACACATCCTGACTGTAGAACACATCCTGACTGTAGAACATACCGTGATGGTGGAAAACATCCTGTCTGTAGAACACATCCTGACTGTCGAACACATCCTGACTGTGGAACAAATCCTGACTGTAGAACACATCCTCACCGTAGAACACATCTTGACTGTAAAACACATCCTGACTGCAGAACACAACCTGACTGTGGATCAAATCCTGACTGTATATCACACACTGACCGTGTATCGTATCCTGAATGTAAAACGCATCCTGACTCTGGAACGCATCCTCACTGTATAACACAACCTGACTGCAGAACACATCCTGACTGTGGGACAAATTCTGAATGTGGAACACATCCTGACTGTAGAACACATCATGCCTGTGGATCACATCCTGTCTTTAGAACACATCCTGACAGTGGAGCACATCCTGACTGTCGAACACATCCTGACTGTAGAACACATCCTTACTGTAGAAGACATCCTGACTGCAGAATACATCCTGACTGTGGAACACATTGTGACTGTGGAACACATCCTGACTGTAGAACACATCCTGACTGTAGAACACATCCTCACTGTGGAACATATCCTGACTGTAGATCACATCCTGACTGTAGAACACATCCTGACTGTAGAACACACCTCACTGTGGAACACATCCTGATTGTAGAACAGATCCTAACTGTGTAACACATCCTGACTGTGGAACACATCCTGACTGTAGAACACATCCTGACTGTAGAACATATCGTGATGGTGGAAAACATCCTTTCTGTAGAACACATCCTGACTGTCGAACACATCCTGACTGTGGAACAAATCCTGACTGTAGAACACATCCTCACCGTAGAACACATCTTGACTGTAAAACACATCCTGACTGCAGAAAACAACCTGACTCTGGATCACATCCTGACTGTATTTCACACACTGACCGTGTATCGTATCCTGATTGTAGAACGCATCCTGACTCTGGAACACATCCTCACTGTATAACACAACCTGACTGCAGAACACATCCTGACTGTGGGACAAATTCTGACTGTGGAACACATCCTGACTGTAGAACACTTCATGCCTGTGGATCACATCCTGTCTTTAGAACACATCCTGACAGTGGAGCACATCCTGACTGTCGAACACATCCTGACTGTAGAACACATCCTTACTGTAGAAGACATCCTGACTGCAGAATACATCCTGACTGTGGAACACATTGTGACTGTGGAACACATCCTGACTGTAGAACACATCCTGACTGTGGAACACATCCTGACTGTGGATCACATCCTGACTGTCGCACACATCTTGACTGTTGAACATATCCTGACTATAGTACACATCCTGACTATGCAACACATCATGACTGTAGAACGCATACTGACCGTGGATCACATCCTGACTGTAGAATACATCCTGACTGTAGAACATATCCTAACTGTGGATCACATCCTGAATGTGGAACACATCCTGACTGTAGAACACATCCTGACTGTAGAACATATCCTAACTGTGGAACACATCCTGACTGTGGAACACATCCTGACTGTAAAACACATCCTCACTGTGGAACACATCCTGACTGTAGAACACATCCTGACTGTGGAACACATCGTGACTGTAGATCACAACCTGACTGTGGATCACATCCTGACTGTAGAACATATCCTGAATGTAGAACACATCCTGACTCTGGAACACATCCTTACTGTATAACACAAACTGACTGCAGAACACACCGTGACTGTGGGACACATCCTGACTGTGGAACACATCCTGACTGTGGAGCACATCCTGACTGTAGAACACATCCTTACTGTAGAACATATCCTGACTGCAGAACACATCCTGACTGTGGAACACATTGTGACTGTGGAAAACATCCTGACTGTAGAACACATCCTGACTGTGGTACACATCCTGACTGTGGATCACATCCTGACTGTCGCACACATCCTGACTGTTGAACATATCCTGACTATAGTACACATCCTGACTATGCAACACATCATGACTGTAGAACGCATACTGACCGTGGATCACATCCTGACTGTAGAATACATCCTGACTGTAGAACATATCCTAACTGTGGATCACATCCTGACTGTGGAACACATCCTGGCTGTAGCACACATCCTGACTGTTGAACATATCCTGACTATAGTACACATCCTGACTATGCAACACATCTTGAATGTAGAACGCATCCTGACCGTGGATCACATCCTGACTGTTGAACACATCCTGACTGTAGAACATATCCTAACTGTGGATCACATCCTGACTGTGGAACACATCCTGACTGTAGAACACATCCTGACTGTAGAACACATCCTGACTGTAGAACACATCCTGACTGTAGAACACGTCCTGACTTTCGAACACATCCTTACAGTGGTACACATCCTGACTGCAGTGCACATGCTGACTGTAGAACGCATCCTGACAGTTGAACACATCCTGGCTGTAGAATGCATCCTCACTTGGATCGCATCCTGGCAGTGGATCACATCCTGACTGTAGAAAACATCCTGACTGCAGATCACATCCTGACTATAGAACAAATCCTGACTGTGGATCACATCCTGACTGTAGAACACATCCTGACTGCAGACCACATCCTGATGGCAGAACACATCGTTTCTGTAGAACACATCCTGACTGTAGAACATATCATAACTTTGGATCACATCCTAACTGTGGAACACATCCTGACTGTAGAACACATCCTGACTGTAGAACAGATCCTAACTGTGGAACACATCCTGACTGTAGATCACATCCTGACTGTAGAACACATCCTGACTGTAGAACACACCTCACTGTGGAACACATCCTGATTGCAGAACAGATCCTAACTGTGGAACACATCCTGACTGTAGAACACATCCTAACTGTGAACACATCCTGACTGTAGAACAATTCCTGACTGTAGAACTTATCGTGATGGTGGAAAACATCCTGTCTGTAGAACACATCCTGACTGTCGAACACATCCTGACTGTGGAACAAATCCTGACTGTAGAACACATCCTCACCGTAGAACACATCTTGACTGTAAAACACATCCTGACTGCAGAACACAACCTGACTGTGGATCACATCCTGACTGTATATCACACACTGACCGTGTATCGCATCCTGAATGTAGAACATATCCTGATTGTAGAACGCATCCTGACGCTGGAACACATTCTCACTGTATAACACAACCTGACTGCAGAACACATCCTGACTGTGGGACAAATCCTGACTGTGGAACACATCCTGACTGTAGAACACATCCTGACTGTAGAACACATCATGCCTGTGGATCACATCCTGTCTTTAGAACACATCCTGACAGTGGAGCACATCCTGACTGTCGAACACATCCTGACTGTAGAACACATCCTTACTGTAGAAGACATCCTGACTGCAGAATACATCCTGACTGTGGATCGCATCCTGACAGTGGATCACATCCTGACTGTAGAAAACATCCTGACTGCAGATCACATCCTGACTGTAGAACACATCGTGACTGTGGATCACATCCTGACTGTAGAACACATCCTGACTGCAGAACACATCCTGATGGCAGAACACAATATGTCTGTAGAACACATCCTGACTGTAGAACATATCATAACTTTGGATCACATCCTAACTGTGGAACACATCCTGACTGTAGAACACATCCTGACTGTAGAACATATCCTAACTGTGGAACACATCCTGACTGTGGAACACATCCTGACAGTAGAACATATCGTGATGGTGGAAAACATCCTGTCTGTAGAACACATCCTGACTGTCGAACACATCCTGACTGTGGAACAAATCCTGACTGTAGAACACATCCTCACCGTAGAACACATCTTGACTGTAAAACACATCCTGACTGCAGAACACAACCTGACTGTGGATCACATCCTGACTGTATATCACACACTGACCGTGTATCGCATCCTGAATGTAGAACATATCCTGATTGTAGAACGCATCCTGACTCTGGAACACATCCTCACTGTATAACACAACCTGACTGCAGAACACATCCTGACTGTGGGACAAATCCTGACTGTGGAACACATCCTGACTGTAGAACATATCCTGACTGTAGAACACATCATGCCTGTGGATCACATCCTGTCTTTAGAACACATCCTGACAGTGGAGCACATCCTGACTGTCGAACACATCCTGACTGTAGAACACATCCTTACTGTAGAAGACATCCTGACTGCAGAATACATCCTGACTGTGGAACATATTGTGACTGTGGAACACATCATGACTGTAGAAGACATCCTGACTGTAGAACATATCGTGATGGTGGAAAACATCCTGTCTGTAGAACACATCCTGACTGCAGTGCACATCCTGACTGTAGAACGCATCCTGACAGTTGAACACATCCTGGCTGTAGAATGCTTCCTGACTGTGGATCGCATCCTGACTGTAGAACACATCCTGATGGCAGAAGACATCCTGACTATAGAACAAATCCTGACTGTGGATCACATCCTGACTGTAGAACACATCCTGATGGCAGAAGACATCCTGTCTGTAGAACACATCCTGACTGTAGAACATATCATAAATTTGGATCACATCCTAACTGTGGAACACATCCTGACTGTAGAACACATCCTGACTGTGGAACACATCCTGACTGTAGAACACATCCTCACTGTGCAACATATCCTGACTGTAGATCACATCCTGACAGTAGAACACATCCTGACTGTAGAACACACCTCACTGTGGAACACATCCTAACTGTGGAACACATCCTGACTGTGGAACACATCCTGACTGTAGAACACATCCTGACTGTAGAACATATCGTGATGGTGGAAAACATCCTGTCTGTAGAACTCATCCTGACTGTCGAACACATCCTGACTGTGGAACAAATCCTGACTGTAGAATACATTCTCACCGTAGAACACATCTTGACTGTAAAACACATCCTGACTGCAGAACACAACCTGACTGTGGATCACATCCTGACTGTATATCACACACTGACCGTGTATCGCATCCTGAATGTAGAACATATCCTGATTGTAGAACGCATCCTGACTCTGGAACACATCCTCACTGTATAACACAACATGACTGCAGAACACATCCTGACTCTGGGACAAATCCTGACTATGGAATACATCCTGACTGTAGAACACATCCTGACTGTAGAACACATCATGCCTGTGGATCACATCCTGTCTTTAGAATATATCCTGACAGTGGAGCACATCCTGACTGTCGAACACATCCTGACTGTAGAACACATCCTTACTGTAGAAGACATCCTGACTGCAGAATACATCCTGACTGTGGACCACATTGTGACTGTGGAACACATTTTGACTGTGGAACACATCCTGACTGTAGAACACATCCTGACTGTGGAACACATCCTGACTGTAGAACACATCCTGACTTTAGAACTCATCTTGACTGTAAAACACATCCTGACTACAGAACACATACTGACTGTAAAATACATCCTAACTGTGGATCGCATCCTGACAGTGGATCACATCCTGACTGTAGAAAACATCCTGACTGCAGATCACATCCTGACTGTAGAACACATCCTGACTGTGGATCACATCCTGACTGTAGAACACATCCTGACTGCAGAACACATCCTGATGGCAGAACACATCCTGTCTGTAGAACACATCCTGACTGTAGAACATATCATAACTTTGGATCACATCCTAACTGTGGAACACATCCTGACTGTAGAACATATCCTAACTGTGGAACACATCCTGACTGTGGAACACATCCTGACAGTAGAACATATCGTGATGGTGGAAAACATCCTGTCTGTAGAACACATCCTGACTGTCGAACACATCCTGACTGTGGAACAAATCCTGACTGTAGAACACATCCTCACCGTAGAACACATCTTGACTGTAAAACACATCCTGACTGTCGAACACAACCTGACTGTGGATCACATCCTGACTGTATATCACACACTGACCGTGTATCGCATCCTGAATGTAGAACATATCCTGATTGTAGAACGCATCCTGACTCAGGAACACATCCTCACAGTATAACACAACCTGACTGCAGAACACATCCTGACTGTGGGACAAATCCTGACTGTGGAACACATCCTGACTGTAGAACACATCCTGACTGTAGAACACATCATGCCTGTGGATCACATCCTGTCTTTAGAATACATCCTGGCAGTGGAGCACATCCTGACTGTCGAACACATCCTGACTGTAGAACACATCCTTACTGTAGAAGACATCCTGACTGCAGAATACATCCTGACTGTGGAACACATTGTGACTGTGGAACACATCATGACTGTAGAACACATCCTGACTGTAGAACATATCCTGACTGTAGAACACATCCTGACTGTGGACCACATTGTGACAGTGGAACACATCCTGACTGTAGAACACTTCCTAACTGTGGAACACATCCTGATTGTAGAACACATCCTGACTGTAGAACACATCCTGACTGAAGAACACATTTTGACTGTGGAACACATTCTGACTAGAAAACATTTTGACTGTGGATCACATCCTGACTGTAGAACACATCCTGACTGTAGAACACTTCCTGACTTTCGAACACATCCTTACAGTGGTACACATCCTGACTGCAGTGCACATGCTGACTGTAGAACGCATCCTGACAGTTGAACACATCCTGGCTGTAGAATGCTTCCTGAATGTGGATCGCATCCTGACAGTGGATCACATCCAGCTGTAGAAAACATCCTGACTGCAGATCACATCCTGACTATAGAACAAATCCTGACTGTGGATCACATCCTGACTGTAGAACACATCCTGATGGCAGAACACATCCTGTCTGTAGAACACATCCTGACTGTAGAACATATCATAAATTTGGATCACATCCTAACTGTGGAACACATCCTGACTGTAGATCACAACTTGACTGTCGATCACATCCTGACTGTAGAACATATCCTGAATGTAGAACACATCCTGACTCTGGAACACATCCTTACTGTATAACACAAACTGACTGCAGAACACATCGTGACTGTGGGACACATCCTGACTGTGGAACACATCCTGACTGTGGAGCACATCCTGACTGTAGAACACATCCTTACTGTAGAACACATCCTGACTGCAGAACACATCCTGACTGTGGAACACATTGTGACTGTGGAAAACATCCTGTCTGTAGAACACATCCTGACTGTGGTACACATCCTGACTGTGGATCACATCCTGACTGTCGCACACATCCTGACTGTTGAACATATCCTGACTATAGTACACATCCTGACTATGCAACACATCATGACTGTAGAACGCATACTGACCGTGGATCACATCCTGACTGTAGAATACATCCTGACTGTAGAACATATCCTAACTGTGGATCACATCCTGACTGTGGAACACATCCTGATTGTAGAACACATCCTGACAGTGGAACACATCCTGATTGTAGAACACATCCTGACTGTAGAACACATCCTGACTGAAGAACACATTTTGAATGTGGAACACATTCTGACTAGAAAACATTTTGACTGTGGATCACATCCTGACTGTAGAACACATCCTGACTGTAGAACACTTCCTGACTTTCGAACACATCCTTACAGTGGTACACATCCTGACTGCAGTGCACATGCTGACTGTAGAACGCATCCTGACAGTTGAACACATCCTGGCTGTAGAATGCTTCCTGACTGTGGATCGCATCCTGACAGTGGATCACATCCTAACTGTAGAAAACATCCTGACTGCAGATCACATCCTGACTATAGAACAAATCCTGACTGTGGATCACATCCTGACTGTAGAACACATTCTGATGGCAGAACACATCCTGTCTGTAGAACACATCCTGACTGTAGAACATATCATAAATTTGGATCACATCCTAACTGTGGAACACATCCTGACCGTAGAACACATCCTCACTGTGGAACATATCCTGACTGTGGATCACATCCTGACTGTAGAACATATCCTGACTGTAGAACACTTCCTGACTTTCGAACACATCCTTACAGTGGTACACATCCTGACTGCAGTGCACATCCTGACTGTAGAACGCATCCTGACAGTTGAACACATCCTGGCTGTAGAATGCTTCCTGACTGTGGATCGCATCCTGACAGTGGATCACATCCTAACTGTAGAAAACATCCTGACTGCAGATCACATCCTGACTATAGAACAAATCCTGACTGTGGATCACATCCTGACTGTAGAAAACATCCTGATGGCAGAACACATCCTGTCTGTAGAACACATCCTGACTGTAGAACATATCATAAATTTGGATCACATCCTAACTGTGGAACACATCCTGACTGTAGAACACATCCTGACTGTGGAACACATCATGAATGGAGAACGCATCCTGACCGTGGATCACATCCTGACTGTTGAACACATCCTGACTGTCGAACATATCCTAACTGTGGATCACATCCTGACTGTGGAACACATCCTGACTGTAGAACACGTCCTGACTTTCGAACACATCCTTACAGTGGTACACATCCTGACTGCAGTGCACATGCTGACTGTAGAACGCATCCTGACAGTTGAACACATCCTGGCTGTAGAATGCATCCTCACTTGGATCGCATCCTGGCAGTGGATCACATCCTGACTGTAGAAAACATCCTGACTGCAGATTACATCCTGACTATAGAACAAATCCTGACTGTGGATCACATCCTGACTGTAGAACACATTCTGATGGCAGAACACATCCTGTCTGTAGAACACATCCTGACTGTAGAACATATCATAAATTTGGATCACATCCTAACTGTGGAACACATCCTGACTGTAGAACACATCCTGACTGTGGAACACATCCTGACTGTAGAACACATCCTCACTGTGGAACATATCCTGACTGTAGATCACATCCTGACTGTAGAACACATCCTGACTGCAGAACACACCTCACTGTGGAACACATCCTGATTGTAGAACAGATCCTAACTGTGGAACACATCCTGACTGTGGAACACATCCTGACTGTGGAACAAATCCTGACTGTAGAACACATCCTCATCGTAGAACACATCTTGACTGTATATCACACACTGACCGTGTATCGCATCCTGAATGTATAACATATCCTGATTGTAGAACGCATCCTGACTCTGGAACACATCCTCCACTGTATAACACAACATGACTGCAGAACACATCCTGACTCTGGGACAAATCCTGACTGTGGAATACATCCTGACAGTAGAATACATCCTGACTGTAGAACACATCATGCCTGTGGATCACATCCTGTCTTTAGAATATATCCTGACAGTGGAACACATCCTGACGGTAGAACATATCCTGACTGTAGAACACATCCTGACTGTGGAACACATTGTGACAGTGGAACACATCCTGACTGTAGAACACATCCTGACTGTAGAACACATCCTGACTTTCGAACACATCCTTACAGTGGTACACATCCTGACTGCAGTGCACATCCTGAGTGTAGAACGTATCCTGACAGTTGAACACATCCTGGCTGTAGAACACATCCTGACTGTAGAACATATCGTGATGGTGGAAAACATCCTTTCTGTAGAACACATCCTGACTGTCGAACACATCCTGACTGTGGAACAAATCCTGACTGTAGAACACATCCTCACCGTAGAACACATCTTGACTGTAAAACACATCCTGACTGCAGAAAACAACCTGACTCTGGATCACATCCTGACTGTATATCACACACTGACCGTGTATCGCATCCTGATTGTAGAACGCATCCTGACTCTGGAACACATCCTCACTGTATAACACAACCTGACTGCAGAACACATCCTGACTGTGGGACAAATTCTGACTGTGGAACACATCCTGACTGTAGAACACTTCATGCCTGTGGATCACATCCTGTCTTTAGAACACATCCTGACAGTGGAGCACATCCTGACTGTCGAACACATCCTGACTGTAGAACACATCCTTACTGTAGAAGACATCCTGACTGCAGAATACATCCTGACTGTGGAACACATTGTGACTGTGGAACACATCCTGACTGTAGAACACATCCTGACTGTGGAACACATCCGGACTGTGGATCACATCCTGACTGTCGCACACATCCTGACTGTTGAACATATCCTGACTATAGTCCACATCCTGACTATGCAACACATCATGACTGTAGAACGCATACTGACCGTGGATCACATCCTGACTGTAGAATACATCCTGACTGTAGAACATATCCTAACTGTGGATCACATCCTGAATGTGGAACATATCCTGACTGTAGAACACATCCTGACTGTAGAACATATCCTAACTGTGGAACACATCCTGACTGTGGAACACATCCTGACTGTAAAACACATCCTCACTGTGGAACACATCCTGACTGTAGAACACATCCTGACTGTGGAACACATCGTGACTGTAGATCACAACCTGACTGTGGATCACATCCTGACTGTAGAACATATCCTGAATGTAGAACACATCCTGACTCTGGAACACATCCTTACTGTATAACACAAACTGACTGCAGAACACATCGTGACTGTGGGACACATCCTGACTGTGGAACACATCCTGACTGTGGAGCACATCCTGACTGTAGAACACATCCTTACTGTAGAACATATCCTGACTGCAGAACACATCCTGACTGTGGAACACATTGTGACTGTGGAAAACATCCTGACTGTAGAACACATCCTGACTGTGGTACACATCCTGACTGTGGATCACATCCTGACTGTCGCACACATCCTGACTGTTGAACATATCCTGACTATAGTACACATCCTGACTATGCAACACATCATGACTGTAGAACGCATACTGACCGTGGATCACATCCTGACTGTAGAATACATCCTGACTGTAGAACATATCCTAACTGTGGATCACATCCTGACTGTGGAACACATCCTGGCTGTAGCACACATCCTGACTGTTGAACATATCCTGACTATAGTACACATCCTGACTATGCAACACATCATGAATGTAGAACGCATCCTGACCGTGGATCACATCCTGACTGTTGAACACATCCTGACTGTAGAACATATCCTAACTGTGGATCACATCCTGACTGTGGAACACATCCTGACTGTAGAACACATCCTGACTGTAGAACACATCCTGACTGTAGAACACATCCTGACTGTAGAACACGTCCTGACTTTCGAACACATCCTTACAGTGGTACACATCCTGACTGCAGTGCACATGCTGACTGTAGAACGCATCCTGACAGTTGAACACATCCTGGCTGTAGAATGCATCCTCACTTGGATCGCATCCTGGCAGTGGATCACATCCTGACTGTAGAAAACATCCTGACTGCAGATCACATCCTGACTATAGAACAAATCCTGACTGTGGATCACATCCTGACTGTAGAACACATCCTGACTGCAGACCACATCCTGATGGCAGAACACATCGTTTCTGTAGAACACATCCTGACTGTAGAACATATCATAACTTTGGATCACATCCTAACTGTGGAACACATCCTGACTGTAGAACACATCCTGACTGTAGAACATATCCTAACTGTGGAACACATCCTGACTGTAGAACACATCCTCAATGTGGAACATATCCTGACTGTAGATCACATCCTGACTGTCGAACACATCCTGACCGTAGAACACACCTCACTGTGGAACACATCCTGACTGTAGAACACATCCTGACTGTAGAACATACCGTGATGGTGGAAAACATCCTGTCTGTAGAACACATCCTGACTGTCGAACACATCCTGACTGTGGAACAAATCCTGACTGTAGAACACATCCTCACCGTAGAACACATCTTGACTGTAAAACACATCCTGACTGCAGAACACAACCTGACTGTGGATCAAATCCTGACTGTATATCACACACTGACCGTGTATCGTATCCTGAATGTAAAACGCATCCTGACTCTGGAACGCATCCTCACTGTATAACACAACCTGACTGCAGAACACATCCTGACTGTGGGACAAATTCTGAATGTGGAACACATCCTGACTGTAGAACACATCATGCCTGTGGATCACATCCTGTCTTTAGAACACATCCTGACAGTGGAGCACATCCTGACTGTCGAACACATCCTGACTGTAGAACACATCCTTACTGTAGAAGACATCCTGACTGCAGAATACATCCTGACTGTGGAACACATTGTGACTGTGGAACACATCCTGACTGTAGAACACATCCTGACTGTAGAACACATCCTCACTGTGGAACATATCCTGACTGTAGATCACATCCTGACTGTAGAACACATCCTGACTGTAGAACACACCTCACTGTGGAACACATCCTGATTGTAGAACAGATCCTAACTGTGTAACACATCCTGACTGTGGAACACATCCTGACTGTAGAACACATCCTGACTGTAGAACATATCGTGATGGTGGAAAACATCCTTTCTGTAGAACACATCCTGACTGTCGAACACATCCTGACTGTGGAACAAATCCTGACTGTAGAACACATCCTCACCGTAGAACACATCTTGACTGTAAAACACATCCTGACTGCAGAAAACAACCTGACTCTGGATCACATCCTGACTGTATTTCACACACTGACCGTGTATCGTATCCTGATTGTAGAACGCATCCTGACTCTGGAACACATCCTCACTGTATAACACAACCTGACTGCAGAACACATCCTGACTGTGGGACAAATTCTGACTGTGGAACACATCCTGACTGTAGAACACTTCATGCCTGTGGATCACATCCTGTCTTTAGAACACATCCTGACAGTGGAGCACATCCTGACTGTCGAACACATCCTGACTGTAGAACACATCCTTACTGTAGAAGACATCCTGACTGCAGAATACATCCTGACTGTGGAACACATTGTGACTGTGGAACACATCCTGACTGTAGAACACATCCTGACTGTGGAACACATCCTGACTGTGGATCACATCCTGACTGTCGCACACATCTTGACTGTTGAACATATCCTGACTATAGTACACATCCTGACTATGCAACACATCATGACTGTAGAACGCATACTGACCGTGGATCACATCCTGACTGTAGAATACATCCTGACTGTAGAACATATCCTAACTGTGGATCACATCCTGAATGTGGAACACATCCTGACTGTAGAACACATCCTGACTGTAGAACATATCCTAACTGTGGAACACATCCTGACTGTGGAACACATCCTGACTGTAAAACACATCCTCACTGTGGAACACATCCTGACTGTAGAACACATCCTGACTGTGGAACACATCGTGACTGTAGATCACAACCTGACTGTGGATCACATCCTGACTGTAGAACATATCCTGAATGTAGAACACATCCTGACTCTGGAACACATCCTTACTGTATAACACAAACTGACTGCAGAACACACCGTGACTGTGGGACACATCCTGACTGTGGAACACATCCTGACTGTGGAGCACATCCTGACTGTAGAACACATCCTTACTGTAGAACATATCCTGACTGCAGAACACATCCTGACTGTGGAACACATTGTGACTGTGGAAAACATCCTGACTGTAGAACACATCCTGACTGTGGTACACATCCTGACTGTGGATCACATCCTGACTGTCGCACACATCCTGACTGTTGAACATATCCTGACTATAGTACACATCCTGACTATGCAACACATCATGACTGTAGAACGCATACTGACCGTGGATCACATCCTGACTGTAGAATACATCCTGACTGTAGAACATATCCTAACTGTGGATCACATCCTGACTGTGGAACACATCCTGGCTGTAGCACACATCCTGACTGTTGAACATATCCTGACTATAGTACACATCCTGACTATGCAACACATCTTGAATGTAGAACGCATCCTGACCGTGGATCACATCCTGACTGTTGAACACATCCTGACTGTAGAACATATCCTAACTGTGGATCACATCCTGACTGTGGAACACATCCTGACTGTAGAACACATCCTGACTGTAGAACACATCCTGACTGTAGAACACATCCTGACTGTAGAACACGTCCTGACTTTCGAACACATCCTTACAGTGGTACACATCCTGACTGCAGTGCACATGCTGACTGTAGAACGCATCCTGACAGTTGAACACATCCTGGCTGTAGAATGCATCCTCACTTGGATCGCATCCTGGCAGTGGATCACATCCTGACTGTAGAAAACATCCTGACTGCAGATCACATCCTGACTATAGAACAAATCCTGACTGTGGATCACATCCTGACTGTAGAACACATCCTGACTGCAGACCACATCCTGATGGCAGAACACATCGTTTCTGTAGAACACATCCTGACTGTAGAACATATCATAACTTTGGATCACATCCTAACTGTGGAACACATCCTGACTGTAGAACACATCCTGACTGTAGAACAGATCCTAACTGTGGAACACATCCTGACTGTAGATCACATCCTGACTGTAGAACACATCCTGACTGTAGAACACACCTCACTGTGGAACACATCCTGATTGCAGAACAGATCCTAACTGTGGAACACATCCTGACTGTAGAACACATCCTAACTGTGAACACATCCTGACTGTAGAACAATTCCTGACTGTAGAACTTATCGTGATGGTGGAAAACATCCTGTCTGTAGAACACATCCTGACTGTCGAACACATCCTGACTGTGGAACAAATCCTGACTGTAGAACACATCCTCACCGTAGAACACATCTTGACTGTAAAACACATCCTGACTGCAGAACACAACCTGACTGTGGATCACATCCTGACTGTATATCACACACTGACCGTGTATCGCATCCTGAATGTAGAACATATCCTGATTGTAGAACGCATCCTGACGCTGGAACACATTCTCACTGTATAACACAACCTGACTGCAGAACACATCCTGACTGTGGGACAAATCCTGACTGTGGAACACATCCTGACTGTAGAACACATCCTGACTGTAGAACACATCATGCCTGTGGATCACATCCTGTCTTTAGAACACATCCTGACAGTGGAGCACATCCTGACTGTCGAACACATCCTGACTGTAGAACACATCCTTACTGTAGAAGACATCCTGACTGCAGAATACATCCTGACTGTGGATCGCATCCTGACAGTGGATCACATCCTGACTGTAGAAAACATCCTGACTGCAGATCACATCCTGACTGTAGAACACATCGTGACTGTGGATCACATCCTGACTGTAGAACACATCCTGACTGCAGAACACATCCTGATGGCAGAACACAATATGTCTGTAGAACACATCCTGACTGTAGAACATATCATAACTTTGGATCACATCCTAACTGTGGAACACATCCTGACTGTAGAACACATCCTGACTGTAGAACATATCCTAACTGTGGAACACATCCTGACTGTGGAACACATCCTGACAGTAGAACATATCGTGATGGTGGAAAACATCCTGTCTGTAGAACACATCCTGACTGTCGAACACATCCTGACTGTGGAACAAATCCTGACTGTAGAACACATCCTCACCGTAGAACACATCTTGACTGTAAAACACATCCTGACTGCAGAACACAACCTGACTGTGGATCACATCCTGACTGTATATCACACACTGACCGTGTATCGCATCCTGAATGTAGAACATATCCTGATTGTAGAACGCATCCTGACTCTGGAACACATCCTCACTGTATAACACAACCTGACTGCAGAACACATCCTGACTGTGGGACAAATCCTGACTGTGGAACACATCCTGACTGTAGAACATATCCTGACTGTAGAACACATCATGCCTGTGGATCACATCCTGTCTTTAGAACACATCCTGACAGTGGAGCACATCCTGACTGTCGAACACATCCTGACTGTAGAACACATCCTTACTGTAGAAGACATCCTGACTGCAGAATACATCCTGACTGTGGAACATATTGTGACTGTGGAACACATCATGACTGTAGAAGACATCCTGACTGTAGAACATATCGTGATGGTGGAAAACATCCTGTCTGTAGAACACATCCTGACTGCAGTGCACATCCTGACTGTAGAACGCATCCTGACAGTTGAACACATCCTGGCTGTAGAATGCTTCCTGACTGTGGATCGCATCCTGACTGTAGAACACATCCTGATGGCAGAAGACATCCTGACTATAGAACAAATCCTGACTGTGGATCACATCCTGACTGTAGAACACATCCTGATGGCAGAAGACATCCTGTCTGTAGAACACATCCTGACTGTAGAACATATCATAAATTTGGATCACATCCTAACTGTGGAACACATCCTGACTGTAGAACACATCCTGACTGTGGAACACATCCTGACTGTAGAACACATCCTCACTGTGCAACATATCCTGACTGTAGATCACATCCTGACAGTAGAACACATCCTGACTGTAGAACACACCTCACTGTGGAACACATCCTAACTGTGGAACACATCCTGACTGTGGAACACATCCTGACTGTAGAACACATCCTGACTGTAGAACATATCGTGATGGTGGAAAACATCCTGTCTGTAGAACTCATCCTGACTGTCGAACACATCCTGACTGTGGAACAAATCCTGACTGTAGAATACATTCTCACCGTAGAACACATCTTGACTGTAAAACACATCCTGACTGCAGAACACAACCTGACTGTGGATCACATCCTGACTGTATATCACACACTGACCGTGTATCGCATCCTGAATGTAGAACATATCCTGATTGTAGAACGCATCCTGACTCTGGAACACATCCTCACTGTATAACACAACATGACTGCAGAACACATCCTGACTCTGGGACAAATCCTGACTATGGAATACATCCTGACTGTAGAACACATCCTGACTGTAGAACACATCATGCCTGTGGATCACATCCTGTCTTTAGAATATATCCTGACAGTGGAGCACATCCTGACTGTCGAACACATCCTGACTGTAGAACACATCCTTACTGTAGAAGACATCCTGACTGCAGAATACATCCTGACTGTGGACCACATTGTGACTGTGGAACACATTTTGACTGTGGAACACATCCTGACTGTAGAACACATCCTGACTGTGGAACACATCCTGACTGTAGAACACATCCTGACTTTAGAACTCATCTTGACTGTAAAACACATCCTGACTACAGAACACATACTGACTGTAAAATACATCCTAACTGTGGATCGCATCCTGACAGTGGATCACATCCTGACTGTAGAAAACATCCTGACTGCAGATCACATCCTGACTGTAGAACACATCCTGACTGTGGATCACATCCTGACTGTAGAACACATCCTGACTGCAGAACACATCCTGATGGCAGAACACATCCTGTCTGTAGAACACATCCTGACTGTAGAACATATCATAACTTTGGATCACATCCTAACTGTGGAACACATCCTGACTGTAGAACATATCCTAACTGTGGAACACATCCTGACTGTGGAACACATCCTGACAGTAGAACATATCGTGATGGTGGAAAACATCCTGTCTGTAGAACACATCCTGACTGTCGAACACATCCTGACTGTGGAACAAATCCTGACTGTAGAACACATCCTCACCGTAGAACACATCTTGACTGTAAAACACATCCTGACTGTCGAACACAACCTGACTGTGGATCACATCCTGACTGTATATCACACACTGACCGTGTATCGCATCCTGAATGTAGAACATATCCTGATTGTAGAACGCATCCTGACTCAGGAACACATCCTCACAGTATAACACAACCTGACTGCAGAACACATCCTGACTGTGGGACAAATCCTGACTGTGGAACACATCCTGACTGTAGAACACATCCTGACTGTAGAACACATCATGCCTGTGGATCACATCCTGTCTTTAGAATACATCCTGGCAGTGGAGCACATCCTGACTGTCGAACACATCCTGACTGTAGAACACATCCTTACTGTAGAAGACATCCTGACTGCAGAATACATCCTGACTGTGGAACACATTGTGACTGTGGAACACATCATGACTGTAGAACACATCCTGACTGTAGAACATATCCTGACTGTAGAACACATCCTGACTGTGGACCACATTGTGACAGTGGAACACATCCTGACTGTAGAACACTTCCTAACTGTGGAACACATCCTGATTGTAGAACACATCCTGACTGTAGAACACATCCTGACTGAAGAACACATTTTGACTGTGGAACACATTCTGACTAGAAAACATTTTGACTGTGGATCACATCCTGACTGTAGAACACATCCTGACTGTAGAACACTTCCTGACTTTCGAACACATCCTTACAGTGGTACACATCCTGACTGCAGTGCACATGCTGACTGTAGAACGCATCCTGACAGTTGAACACATCCTGGCTGTAGAATGCTTCCTGAATGTGGATCGCATCCTGACAGTGGATCACATCCAGCTGTAGAAAACATCCTGACTGCAGATCACATCCTGACTATAGAACAAATCCTGACTGTGGATCACATCCTGACTGTAGAACACATCCTGATGGCAGAACACATCCTGTCTGTAGAACACATCCTGACTGTAGAACATATCATAAATTTGGATCACATCCTAACTGTGGAACACATCCTGACTGTAGATCACAACTTGACTGTCGATCACATCCTGACTGTAGAACATATCCTGAATGTAGAACACATCCTGACTCTGGAACACATCCTTACTGTATAACACAAACTGACTGCAGAACACATCGTGACTGTGGGACACATCCTGACTGTGGAACACATCCTGACTGTGGAGCACATCCTGACTGTAGAACACATCCTTACTGTAGAACACATCCTGACTGCAGAACACATCCTGACTGTGGAACACATTGTGACTGTGGAAAACATCCTGTCTGTAGAACACATCCTGACTGTGGTACACATCCTGACTGTGGATCACATCCTGACTGTCGCACACATCCTGACTGTTGAACATATCCTGACTATAGTACACATCCTGACTATGCAACACATCATGACTGTAGAACGCATACTGACCGTGGATCACATCCTGACTGTAGAATACATCCTGACTGTAGAACATATCCTAACTGTGGATCACATCCTGACTGTGGAACACATCCTGATTGTAGAACACATCCTGACAGTGGAACACATCCTGATTGTAGAACACATCCTGACTGTAGAACACATCCTGACTGAAGAACACATTTTGAATGTGGAACACATTCTGACTAGAAAACATTTTGACTGTGGATCACATCCTGACTGTAGAACACATCCTGACTGTAGAACACTTCCTGACTTTCGAACACATCCTTACAGTGGTACACATCCTGACTGCAGTGCACATGCTGACTGTAGAACGCATCCTGACAGTTGAACACATCCTGGCTGTAGAATGCTTCCTGACTGTGGATCGCATCCTGACAGTGGATCACATCCTAACTGTAGAAAACATCCTGACTGCAGATCACATCCTGACTATAGAACAAATCCTGACTGTGGATCACATCCTGACTGTAGAACACATTCTGATGGCAGAACACATCCTGTCTGTAGAACACATCCTGACTGTAGAACATATCATAAATTTGGATCACATCCTAACTGTGGAACACATCCTGACCGTAGAACACATCCTCACTGTGGAACATATCCTGACTGTGGATCACATCCTGACTGTAGAACATATCCTGACTGTAGAACACTTCCTGACTTTCGAACACATCCTTACAGTGGTACACATCCTGACTGCAGTGCACATCCTGACTGTAGAACGCATCCTGACAGTTGAACACATCCTGGCTGTAGAATGCTTCCTGACTGTGGATCGCATCCTGACAGTGGATCACATCCTAACTGTAGAAAACATCCTGACTGCAGATCACATCCTGACTATAGAACAAATCCTGACTGTGGATCACATCCTGACTGTAGAAAACATCCTGATGGCAGAACACATCCTGTCTGTAGAACACATCCTGACTGTAGAACATATCATAAATTTGGATCACATCCTAACTGTGGAACACATCCTGACTGTAGAACACATCCTGACTGTGGAACACATCATGAATGGAGAACGCATCCTGACCGTGGATCACATCCTGACTGTTGAACACATCCTGACTGTCGAACATATCCTAACTGTGGATCACATCCTGACTGTGGAACACATCCTGACTGTAGAACACGTCCTGACTTTCGAACACATCCTTACAGTGGTACACATCCTGACTGCAGTGCACATGCTGACTGTAGAACGCATCCTGACAGTTGAACACATCCTGGCTGTAGAATGCATCCTCACTTGGATCGCATCCTGGCAGTGGATCACATCCTGACTGTAGAAAACATCCTGACTGCAGATTACATCCTGACTATAGAACAAATCCTGACTGTGGATCACATCCTGACTGTAGAACACATTCTGATGGCAGAACACATCCTGTCTGTAGAACACATCCTGACTGTAGAACATATCATAAATTTGGATCACATCCTAACTGTGGAACACATCCTGACTGTAGAACACATCCTGACTGTGGAACACATCCTGACTGTAGAACACATCCTCACTGTGGAACATATCCTGACTGTAGATCACATCCTGACTGTAGAACACATCCTGACTGCAGAACACACCTCACTGTGGAACACATCCTGATTGTAGAACAGATCCTAACTGTGGAACACATCCTGACTGTGGAACACATCCTGACTGTGGAACAAATCCTGACTGTAGAACACATCCTCATCGTAGAACACATCTTGACTGTATATCACACACTGACCGTGTATCGCATCCTGAATGTATAACATATCCTGATTGTAGAACGCATCCTGACTCTGGAACACATCCTCCACTGTATAACACAACATGACTGCAGAACACATCCTGACTCTGGGACAAATCCTGACTGTGGAATACATCCTGACAGTAGAATACATCCTGACTGTAGAACACATCATGCCTGTGGATCACATCCTGTCTTTAGAATATATCCTGACAGTGGAACACATCCTGACGGTAGAACATATCCTGACTGTAGAACACATCCTGACTGTGGAACACATTGTGACAGTGGAACACATCCTGACTGTAGAACACATCCTGACTGTAGAACACATCCTGACTTTCGAACACATCCTTACAGTGGTACACATCCTGACTGCAGTGCACATCCTGAGTGTAGAACGTATCCTGACAGTTGAACACATCCTGGCTGTAGAATGCATCCTGACTGTGGATCGCATCCTGACAGTGGATCACATCCTGACTGTAGAAAACATCCTGACTGCAGATCACATCCTCACTATAGAACACATCCTGACTTTGGATCACATCCTGACTGTATAACACATCCTGACTGCAGAACACATCCTGATGGCAGAACACATCCTGTCTGTAGAACACATCCTGACTGTAGAAAATATCATAACTTTGGATCACATGCTAACTGTGGAACACATCCTGACTGTAGAACACATCGTGACTGTAGAACATATCCTAACTGTGGAACACATCCTGACTGTGGAACACATCCTGACTGTAGAACACATCCTCACTGTGGAACATATCCTGACTGTAGATCACATCCTGACTGTAGAACACATCCTGACTGTAGAACACACCTCACTGTGGAACACATCCTGATTGTAGAACAGATCCTAACTGTGTAACACATCCTGACTGTGGAACACATCCTGACTGTAGAACACATCCTGACTGTAGAACATATCGTGATGGTGGAAAACATCCTTTCTGTAGAACACATCCTGACTGTCGAACACATCCTGACTGTGGAACAAATCCTGACTGTAGAACACATCCTCACCGTAGAACACATCTTGACTGTAAAACACATCCTGACTGCAGAAAACAACCTGACTCTGGATCACATCCTGACTGTATATCACACACTGACCGTGTATCGCATCCTGATTGTAGAACGCATCCTGACTCTGGAACACATCCTCACTGTATAACACAACCTGACTGCAGAACACATCCTGACTGTGGGACAAATTCTGACTGTGGAACACATCCTGACTGTAGAACACTTCATGCCTGTGGATCACATCCTGTCTTTAGAACACATCCTGACAGTGGAGCACATCCTGACTGTCGAACACATCCTGACTGTAGAACACATCCTTACTGTAGAAGACATCCTGACTGCAGAATACATCCTGACTGTGGAACACATTGTGACTGTGGAACACATCCTGACTGTAGAACACATCCTGACTGTGGAACACATCCTGACTGTGGATCACATCCTGACTGTCGCACACATCCTGACTGTTGAACATATCCTGACTATAGTCCACATCCTGACTATGCAACACATCATGACTGTAGAACGCATACTGACCGTGGATCACATCCTGACTGTAGAATACATCCTGACTGTAGAACATATCCTAACTGTGGATCACATCCTGAATGTGGAACACATCCTGACTGTAGAACACATCCTGACTGTAGAACATATCCTAACTGTGGAACACATCCTGACTGTGGAACACATCCTGACTGTAAAACACATCCTCACTGTGGAACACATCCTGACTGTAGAACACATCCTGACTGTGGAACACATCGTGACTGTAGATCACAACCTGACTGTGGATCACATCCTGACTGTAGAACATATCCTGAATGTAGAACACATCCTGACTCTGGAACACATCCTTACTGTATAACACAAACTGACTGCAGAACACATCGTGACTGTGGGACACATCCTGACTGTGGAACACATCCTGACTGTGGAGCACATCCTGACTGTAGAACACATCCTTACTGTAGAACATATCCTGACTGCAGAACACATCCTGACTGTGGAACACATTGTGACTGTGGAAAACATCCTGACTGTAGAACACATCCTGACTGTGGTACACATCCTGACTGTGGATCACATCCTGACTGTCGCACACATCCTGACTGTTGAACATATCCTGACTATAGTACACATCCTGACTATGCAACACATCATGACTTTAGAACGCATACTGACCGTGGATCACATCCTGACTGTAGAATACATCCTGACTGTAGAACATATCCTAACTGTGGATCACATCCTGACTGTGGAACACATCCTGGCTGTAGCACACATCCTGACTGTTGAACATATCCTGACTATAGTACACATCCTGACTATGCAACACATCATGAATGTAGAACGCATCCTGACCGTGGATCACATCCTGACTGTTGAACACATCCTGACTGTAGAACATATCCTAACTGTGGATCACATCCTGACTGTGGAACACATCCTGACTGTAGAACACATCCTGACTGTAGAACACATCCTGACTGTAGAACACATCCTGACTGTAGAACACGTCCTGACTTTCGAACACATCCTTACAGTGGTACACATCCTGACTGCAGTGCACATGCTGACTGTAGAACGCATCCTGACAGTTGAACACATCCTGGCTGTAGAATGCATCCTCACTTGGATCGCATCCTGGCAGTGGATCACATCCTGACTGTAGAAAACATCCTGACTGCAGATCACATCCTGACTATAGAACAAATCCTGACTGTGGATCACATCCTGACTGTAGAACACATCCTGACTGCAGACCACATCCTGATGGCAGAACACATCGTTTCTGTAGAACACATCCTGACTGTAGAACATATCATAACTTTGGATCACATCCTAACTGTGGAACACATCCTGACTGTAGAACACATCCTGACTGTAGAACATATCCTAACTGTGGAACACATCCTGACTGTAGAACACATCCTCAATGTGGAACATATCCTGACTGTAGATCACATCCTGACTGTAGAACACATCCTGACCGTAGAACACACCTCACTGTGGAACACATCCTGACTGTAGAACACATCCTGACTGTAGAACATACCGTGATGGTGGAAAACATCCTGTCTGTAGAACACATCCTGACTGTCGAACACATCCTGACTGTGGAACAAATCCTGACTGTAGAACACATCCTCACCGTAGAACACATCTTGACTGTAAAACACATCCTGACTGCAGAACACAACCTGACTGTGGATCAAATCCTGACTGTATATCACACACTGACCGTGTATCGTATCCTGAATGTAAAACGCATCCTGACTCTGGAACGCATCCTCACTGTATAACACAACCTGACTGCAGAACACATCCTGACTGTGGGACAAATTCTGACTGTGGAACACATCCTGACTGTAGAACACATCATGCCTGTGGATCACATCCTGTCTTTAGAACACATCCTGACAGTGGAGCACATCCTGACTGTCGAACACATCCTGACTGTAGAACACATCCTTACTGTAGAAGACATCCTGACTGCAGAATACATCCTGACTGTGGAACACATTGTGACTGTGGAACACATCCTGACTGTAGAACACATCCTGACTGTAGAACACATCCTCACTGTGGAACATATCCTGACTGTAGATCACATCCTGACTGTAGAACACATCCTGACTGTAGAACACACCTCACTGTGGAACACATCCTGATTGTAGAACAGATCCTAACTGTGTAACACATCCTGACTGTGGAACACATCCTGACTGTAGAACACATCCTGACTGTAGAACATATCGTGATGGTGGAAAACATCCTTTCTGTAGAACACATCCTGACTGTCGAACACATCCTGACTGTGGAACAAATCCTGACTGTAGAACACATCCTCACCGTAGAACACATCTTGACTGTAAAACACATCCTGACTGCAGAAAACAACCTGACTCTGGATCACATCCTGACTGTATATCACACACTGACCGTGTATCGTATCCTGATTGTAGAACGCATCCTGACTCTGGAACACATCCTCACTGTATAACACAACCTGACTGCAGAACACATCCTGACTGTGGGACAAATTCTGACTGTGGAACACATCCTGACTGTAGAACACTTCATGCCTGTGGATCACATCCTGTCTTTAGAACACATCCTGACAGTGGAGCACATCCTGACTGTCGAACACATCCTGACTGTAGAACACATCCTTACTGTAGAAGACATCCTGACTGCAGAATACATCCTGACTGTGGAACACATTGTGACTGTGGAACACATCCTGACTGTAGAACACATCCTGACTGTGGAACACATCCTGACTGTGGATCACATCCTGACTGTCGCACACATCCTGACTGTTGAACATATCCTGACTATAGTACACATCCTGACTATGCAACACATCATGACTGTAGAACGCATACTGACCGTGGATCACATCCTGACTGTAGAATACATCCTGACTGTAGAACATATCCTAACTGTGGATCACATCCTGACTGTGGAACATATCCTGATTGTAGAACACATCCTGACTGTAGAACACATCCTGACTGAAGAACACATTTTGAATGTGGAACACATTCTGACTAGAAAACATTTTGACTGTGGATCACATCCTGACTGTAGAACACATCCTGACTGTAGAACACTTCCTGACTTTCGAACACATCCTTACAGTGGTACACATCCTGACTGCAGTGCACATGCTGACTGTAGAACGCATCCTGACAGTTGAACACATCCTGGCTGTAGAATGCTTCCTGACTGTGGATCGCATCCTGACAGTGGATCACATCCTAACTGTAGAAAACATCCTGACTGCAGATCACATCCTGACTATAGAACAAATCCTGACTGTGGATCACATCCTGACTGTAGAACACATTCTGATGGCAGAACACATCCTGTCTGTAGAACACATCCTGACTGTAGAACATATCATAAATTTGGATCACATCCTAACTGTGGAACACATCCTGACTGTAGAACACATCCTCACTGTGGAACATATCCTGACTGTGGATCACATCCTGACTGTAGAACATATCCTGACTGTAGAACACTTCCTGACTTTCGAACACATCCTTACAGTGGTACACATCCTGACTGCAGTGCACATCCTGACTGTAGAACGCATCCTGACAGTTGAACACATCCTGGCTGTAGAATGCTTCCTGACTGTGGATCGCATCCTGACAGTGGATCACATCCTAACTGTAGAAAACATCCTGACTGCAGATCACATCCTGACTATAGAACAAATCCTGACTGTGGATCACATCCTGACTGTAGAAAACATCCTGATGGCAGAACACATCCTGTCTGTAGAACACATCCTGACTGTAGAACATATCATAAATTTGGATCACATCCTAACTGTGGAACACATCCTGACTGTAGAACACATCCTGACTGTGGAACACATCATGAATGTAGAACGCATCCTGACCGTGGATCACATCCTGACTGTTGAACACATCCTGACTGTAGAACATATCCTAACTGTGGATCACATCCTGACTGTGGAACACATCCTGACTGTAGAACACATCCTGACTGTAGAACACATCCTGACTGTAGAACACATCCTGACTGTAGAACACGTCCTGACTTTCGAACACATCCTTACAGTGGTACACATCCTGACTGCAGTGCACATGCTGACTGTAGAACGCATCCTGACAGTTGAACACATCCAGGCTGTAGAATGCATCCTCACTTGGATCGCATCCTGGCAGTGGATCACATCCTGACTGTAGAAAACATCCTGACTGCAGATCACAGCCTGACTATAGAACAAATCCTGACTGTGGATCACATCCTGACTGTAGAACACATTCTGATGGCAGAACACATCCTGTCTGTAGAACACATCCTGACTGTAGAACATATCATAAATTTGGATCACATCCTAACTGTGGAACACATCCTGACTGTAGAACACATCCTGACTGTGGAACACATCCTGACTGTAGAACACATCCTCACTGTGGAACATATCCTGACTGTAGATCACATCCTGACTGTAGAACACATCCTGACTGCAGAACACACCTCACTGTGGAACACATCCTGATTGTAGAACAGATCCTAACTGTGGAACACATCCTGACTGTGGAACACATCCTGACTGTGGAACAAATCCTGACTGTAGAACACATCCTCATCGTAGAACACATCTTGACTGTATATCACACACTGACCGTGTATCGCATCCTGAATGTATAACATATCCTGATTGTAGAACGCATCCTGACTCTGGAACACATCCTCCACTGTATAACACAACATGACTGCAGAACACATCCTGACTCTGGGACAAATCCTGACTGTGGAATACATCCTGACAGTAGAATACATCCTGACTGTAGAACACATCATGCCTGTGGATCACATCCTGTCTTTAGAATATATCCTGACAGTGGAACACATCCTGACGGTAGAACATATCCTGACTGTAGAACACATCCTGACTGTGGAACACATTGTGACAGTGGAACACATCCTGACTGTAGAACACATCCTGACTGTAGAACACATCCTGACTTTCGAACACATCCTTACAGTGGTACACATCCTGACTGCAGTGCACATCCTGAGTGTAGAACGTATCCTGACAGTTGAACACATCCTGGCTGTAGAACACATCCTGACTGTAGAACATATCGTGATGGTGGAAAACATCCTTTCTGTAGAACACATCCTGACTGTCGAACACATCCTGACTGTGGAACAAATCCTGACTGTAGAACACATCCTCACCGTAGAACACATCTTGACTGTAAAACACATCCTGACTGCAGAAAACAACCTGACTCTGGATCACATCCTGACTGTATATCACACACTGACCGTGTATCGCATCCTGATTGTAGAACGCATCCTGACTCTGGAACACATCCTCACTGTATAACACAACCTGACTGCAGAACACATCCTGACTGTGGGACAAATTCTGACTGTGGAACACATCCTGACTGTAGAACACTTCATGCCTGTGGATCACATCCTGTCTTTAGAACACATCCTGACAGTGGAGCACATCCTGACTGTCGAACACATCCTGACTGTAGAACACATCCTTACTGTAGAAGACATCCTGACTGCAGAATACATCCTGACTGTGGAACACATTGTGACTGTGGAACACATCCTGACTGTAGAACACATCCTGACTGTGGAACACATCCTGACTGTGGATCACATCCTGACTGTCGCACACATCCTGACTGTTGAACATATCCTGACTATAGTCCACATCCTGACTATGCAACACATCATGACTGTAGAACGCATACTGACCGTGGATCACATCCTGACTGTAGAATACATCCTGACTGTAGAACATATCCTAACTGTGGATCACATCCTGAATGTGGAACACATCCTGACTGTAGAACACATCCTGACTGTAGAACATATCCTAACTGTGGAACACATCCTGACTGTGGAACACATCCTGACTGTAAAACACATCCTCACTGTGGAACACATCCTGACTGTAGAACACATCCTGACTGTGGAACACATCGTGACTGTAGATCACAACCTGACTGTGGATCACCTCCTGACTGTAGAACATATCCTGAATGTAGAACACATCCTGACTCTGGAACACATCCTTACTGTATAACACAAACTGACTGCAGAACACATCGTGACTGTGGGACACATCCTGACTGTGGAACACATCCTGACTGTGGAGCACATCCTGACTGTAGAACACATCCTTACTGTAGAACATATCCTGACTGCAGAACACATCCTGACTGTGGAACACATTGTGACTGTGGAAAACATCCTGACTGTAGAACACATCCTGACTGTGGTACACATCCTGACTGTGGATCACATCCTGACTGTCGCACACATCCTGACTGTTGAACATATCCTGACTATAGTACACATCCTGACTATGCAACACATCATGACTTTAGAACGCATACTGACCGTGGATCACATCCTGACTGTAGAATACATCCTGACTGTAGAACATATCCTAACTGTGGATCACATCCTGACTGTGGAACACATCCTGGCTGTAGCACACATCCTGACTGTTGAACATATCCTGACTATAGTACACATCCTGACTATGCAACACATCATGAATGTAGAACGCATCCTGACCGTGGATCACATCCTGACTGTTGAACACATCCTGACTGTAGAACATATCCTAACTGTGGATCACATCCTGACTGTGGAACACATCCTGACTGTAGAACACATCCTGACTGTAGAACACATCCTGACTGTAGAACACATCCTGACTGTAGAACACGTCCTGACTTTCGAACACATCCTTACAGTGGTACACATCCTGACTGCAGTGCACATGCTGACTGTAGAACGCATCCTGACAGTTGAACACATCCTGGCTGTAGAATGCATCCTCACTTGGATCGCATCCTGGCAGTGGATCACATCCTGACTGTAGAAAACATCCTGACTGCAGATCACATCCTGACTATAGAACAAATCCTGACTGTGGATCACATCCTGACTGTAGAACACATCCTGACTGCAGACCACATCCTGATGGCAGAACACATCGTTTCTGTAGAACACATCCTGACTGTAGAACATATCATAACTTTGGATCACATCCTAACTGTGGAACACATCCTGACTGTAGAACACATCCTGACTGTAGAACATATCCTAACTGTGGAACACATCCTGACTGTAGAACACATCCTCAATGTGGAACATATCCTGACTGTAGATCACATCCTGACTGTCGAACACATCCTGACCGTAGAACACACCTCACTGTGGAACACATCCTGACTGTAGAACACATCCTGACTGTAGAACATACCGTGATGGTGGAAAACATCCTGTCTGTAGAACACATCCTGACTGTCGAACACATCCTGACTGTGGAACAAATCCTGACTGTAGAACACATCCTCACCGTAGAACACATCTTGACTGTAAAACACATCCTGACTGCAGAACACAACCTGACTGTGGATCAAATCCTGACTGTATATCACACACTGACCGTGTATCGTATCCTGAATGTAAAACGCATCCTGACTCTGGAACGCATCCTCACTGTATAACACAACCTGACTGCAGAACACATCCTGACTGTGGGACAAATTCTGAATGTGGAACACATCCTGACTGTAGAACACATCATGCCTGTGGATCACATCCTGTCTTTAGAACACATCCTGACAGTGGAGCACATCCTGACTGTCGAACACATCCTGACTGTAGAACACATCCTTACTGTAGAAGACATCCTGACTGCAGAATACATCCTGACTGTGGAACACATTGTGACTGTGGAACACATCCTGACTGTAGAACACATCCTGACTGTAGAACACATCCTCACTGTGGAACATATCCTGACTGTAGATCACATCCTGACTGTAGAACACATCCTGACTGTAGAACACACCTCACTGTGGAACACATCCTGATTGTAGAACAGATCCTAACTGTGTAACACATCCTGACTGTGGAACACATCCTGACTGTAGAACACATCCTGACTGTAGAACATATCGTGATGGTGGAAAACATCCTTTCTGTAGAACACATCCTGACTGTCGAACACATCCTGACTGTGGAACAAATCCTGACTGTAGAACACATCCTCACCGTAGAACACATCTTGACTGTAAAACACATCCTGACTGCAGAAAACAACCTGACTCTGGATCACATCCTGACTGTATTTCACACACTGACCGTGTATCGTATCCTGATTGTAGAACGCATCCTGACTCTGGAACACATCCTCACTGTATAACACAACCTGACTGCAGAACACATCCTGACTGTGGGACAAATTCTGACTGTGGAACACATCCTGACTGTAGAACACTTCATGCCTGTGGATCACATCCTGTCTTTAGAACACATCCTGACAGTGGAGCACATCCTGACTGTCGAACACATCCTGACTGTAGAACACATCCTTACTGTAGAAGACATCCTGACTGCAGAATACATCCTGACTGTGGAACACATTGTGACTGTGGAACACATCCTGACTGTAGAACACATCCTGACTGTGGAACACATCCTGACTGTGGATCACATCCTGACTGTCGCACACATCTTGACTGTTGAACATATCCTGACTATAGTACACATCCTGACTATGCAACACATCATGACTGTAGAACGCATACTGACCGTGGATCACATCCTGACTGTAGAATACATCCTGACTGTAGAACATATCCTAACTGTGGATCACATCCTGAATGTGGAACACATCCTGACTGTAGAACACATCCTGACTGTAGAACATATCCTAACTGTGGAACACATCCTGACTGTGGAACACATCCTGACTGTAAAACACATCCTCACTGTGGAACACATCCTGACTGTAGAACACATCCTGACTGTGGAACACATCGTGACTGTAGATCACAACCTGACTGTGGATCACATCCTGACTGTAGAACATATCCTGAATGTAGAACACATCCTGACTCTGGAACACATCCTTACTGTATAACACAAACTGACTGCAGAACACACCGTGACTGTGGGACACATCCTGACTGTGGAACACATCCTGACTGTGGAGCACATCCTGACTGTAGAACACATCCTTACTGTAGAACATATCCTGACTGCAGAACACATCCTGACTGTGGAACACATTGTGACTGTGGAAAACATCCTGACTGTAGAACACATCCTGACTGTGGTACACATCCTGACTGTGGATCACATCCTGACTGTCGCACACATCCTGACTGTTGAACATATCCTGACTATAGTACACATCCTGACTATGCAACACATCATGACTGTAGAACGCATACTGACCGTGGATCACATCCTGACTGTAGAATACATCCTGACTGTAGAACATATCCTAACTGTGGATCACATCCTGACTGTGGAACACATCCTGGCTGTAGCACACATCCTGACTGTTGAACATATCCTGACTATAGTACACATCCTGACTATGCAACACATCTTGAATGTAGAACGCATCCTGACCGTGGATCACATCCTGACTGTTGAACACATCCTGACTGTAGAACATATCCTAACTGTGGATCACATCCTGACTGTGGAACACATCCTGACTGTAGAACACATCCTGACTGTAGAACACATCCTGACTGTAGAACACATCCTGACTGTAGAACACGTCCTGACTTTCGAACACATCCTTACAGTGGTACACATCCTGACTGCAGTGCACATGCTGACTGTAGAACGCATCCTGACAGTTGAACACATCCTGGCTGTAGAATGCATCCTCACTTGGATCGCATCCTGGCAGTGGATCACATCCTGACTGTAGAAAACATCCTGACTGCAGATCACATCCTGACTATAGAACAAATCCTGACTGTGGATCACATCCTGACTGTAGAACACATCCTGACTGCAGACCACATCCTGATGGCAGAACACATCGTTTCTGTAGAACACATCCTGACTGTAGAACATATCATAACTTTGGATCACATCCTAACTGTGGAACACATCCTGACTGTAGAACACATCCTGACTGTAGAACATATCCTAACTGTGGAACACATCCTGACTGTAGAACACATCCTCAATGTGGAACATATCCTGACTGTAGATCACATCCTGACTGTCGAACACATCCTGACCGTAGAACACACCTCACTGTGGAACACATCCTGACTGTAGAACACATCCTGACTGTAGAACATACCGTGATGGTGGAAAACATCCTGTCTGTAGAACACATCCTGACTGTCGAACACATCCTGACTGTGGAACAAATCCTGACTGTAGAACACATCCTCACCGTAGAACACATCTTGACTGTAAAACACATCCTGACTGCAGAACACAACCTGACTGTGGATCAAATCCTGACTGTATATCACACACTGACCGTGTATCGTATCCTGAATGTAAAACGCATCCTGACTCTGGAACGCATCCTCACTGTATAACACAACCTGACTGCAGAACACATCCTGACTGTGGGACAAATTCTGACTGTGGAACACATCCTGACTGTAGAACACATCATGCCTGTGGATCACATCCTGTCTTTAGAACACATCCTGACAGTGGAGCACATCCTGACTGTCGAACACATCCTGACTGTAGAACACATCCTTACTGTAGAAGACATCCTGACTGCAGAATACATCCTGACTGTGGAACACATTGTGACTGTGGAACACATCCTGACTGTAGAACACACCCTGACAGTAAAACACATCCTGACTGAGGGACAAATCCTGACTGTGGAACACATCCTGACTGTGGAACACATCCTGACTGTCGAACTCATCCTGACTGTAGAACACATCCTGATTGTAGATCAAATCCTGACTGCAGAACACATCCTGACTGTAAAACACATCCTTACTTTAGAACACATCCTGACTGTGGATCACATGCTGACTTTAGAACACATTCTGAATATAGAAAACATCCTGACTGTCGATCAAATCCTGACTGTAGAACACATCCTGACTGCAGAACACATCCTGACTCTGGAACACATCCTCACTGTATAACACAACCTGACTGCAGAACACGTCCTGACTGAGGGACTCTTCTTGACTGTGGAACACATCCTGACTGTAGAACACATCCTGACTGTAGAACACATCCTGCCTGTGGATCACATCCTGTCTTTAGAACACATCCTGACAGTGGAGCACATCCTGACTGTCGAACACATCCTGACTGTGGAACACGTCCTGACTGTAGCACACATCCTGACTGTGGAACACATCCTGACTGTAGAACACATCTTGACTGTGGAACATATCCTGACTGTAGATCACATCCTGACTGTAGAACACATCCTGACTGTAGAACACACCTCACTGTGGAACACATCCTGATTGTAGAACAGATCCTGACTGTAGAACACTTCCTGACTGTAGAACACATCCTGTCTATGGAACACATCCTGACTGTAGAACACATACTGACTGTAGTACACATCCTGATTGTTGAACATATCCTGACTGTGGATCAAACCCTGACTGTAGAATACATGCTGACTGTAGAAGACATCCTGACTTCAGAACACGTCCTGACTGTGGAACACATCCTGACTGTAGAACACATCTTGACTGTGGATCATATCCTGACTGTAGAACACATCCTGACTGTAGATCAAACCCTGACTGTAGAACACATGCTGACTGTAGAACACATCCTGATTTAAGAAAACATCCTGACTGTGGAACACATCCTGACTGTAGAACACATCCTGACTGTGGAACACATCCTGACTGTAGAACACATCCTGACTGTAGAAAACATCCTGACTGTCGATCAAATCCTGACTGCAGAACACATCCTGACTGTAGAACACATCCTTACTTTAGAACATATCCTGACTGTGCAGTGCATCCTGACTGTAGAACATATCCTGACTGTAGATCACATCCTGACTTTAGCACATATGCTGACTGTGCAGTACATCCTCACTGTAAAACACATCCTGACTATGGAACACATTCTGACTTTAGAACACATCCTGACTGTAGAACACATCCTGACTGCAGAACACATCCTGACTGTGGATCACATCCTGTCTTTAGAACACATCCTGACAGTGGAGCACATCCTGACTGTCGAACACATCCTGACTGTAGAACACATCCTTACTGTAGAAGACATCCTGACTGCAGAATACATCCTGACTGTGGAACACATTGTGACTGTGGAACACATCCTGACTGTAGAACACACCCTGACAGTAGAACACATCCTGACTGAGGGACAAATCCTGACTGTGGAACACATCCTGACTGTGGAACACATCCTGACTGTCGAACTCATCCTGACTGTAGAACACATCCTGATTGTAGATCAAATCCTGATTGCAGAACACATCCTGACTGTAAAACACATCCTTACTTTAGAACACATCCTGACTGTGGATCACATGCTGACTTTAGAACACATTCTGAATATAGAAAACATCCTGACTGTCGATCAAATCCTGACTGTAGAACACATCCTGACTGCAGAACACATCCTGACTCTGGAACACATCCTCACTGTATAACACAACCTGACTGCAGAACACGTCCTGACTGAGGGACTCTTCTTGACTGTGGAACACATCCTGACTGTAGAACACATCCTGACTGTAGAACACATCCTGCCTGTGGATCACATCCTGTCTTTAGAACACATCCTGACAGTGGAGCACATCCTGACTGTCGAACACATCCTGACTGTGGAACACGTCCTGACTGTAGCACACATCCTGACTGTGGAACACATCCTGACTGTAGAACACATCTTGACTGTGGAACATATCCTGACTGTAGATCACATCCTGACTGTAGAACACATCCTGACTGTAGAACACACCTCACTGTGGAACACATCCTGATTGTAGAACAGATCCTGACTGTAGAACACTTCCTGACTGTAGAACACATCCTGTCTATGGAACACATCCTGACTGTAGAACACATACTGACTGTAGTACACATCCTGATTGTTGAACATATCCTGACTGTGGATCAAACCCTGACTGTAGAATACATGCTGACTGTAGAAGACATCCTGACTTCAGAACACGTCCTGACTGTGGAACACATCCTGACTGTAGAACACATCTTGACTGTGGATCATATCCTGACTGTAGAACACATCCTGACTGTAGATCAAACCCTGACTGTAGAACACATGCTGACTGTAGAACACATCCTGATTTAAGAAAACATCCTGACTGTGGAACACATCCTGACTGTAGAACACATCCTGACTGTGGAACACATCCTGACTGTAGAACACATCCTGACTGTAGAAAACATCCTGACTGTCGATCAAATCCTGACTGCAGAACACATCCTGACTGTAGAACACATCCTTACTTTAGAACATATCCTGACTGTGCAGTGCATCCTGACTGTAGAACATATCCTGACTGTAGATCACATCCTGACTTTAGCACATATGCTGACTGTGCAGTACATCCTCACTGTAAAACACATCCTGACTATGGAACACATTCTGACTTTAGAACACATCCTGACTGTAGAACACATCCTGACTGCAGAACACATCCTGACTGTGGATCACATCCTGACTGGAGAACACATCCTGACTGTTGAACACATACTGACTATCGTACACATCCTGACTGTAGAACACATTTGACTGTAAAACAGATCCTGACTGCAGAATACATCCTGACTGAAAAACACATCCTGACTGTGGAACACATCCTGAAAGTAGAAAACATCCTGACTGTGGAACACATCCTGACTGTAGAACACAGCGTGACTGTGGAACACATCCTGACTGTGGAACACATCCTGACTGTAGAACACAATCTGACTGTGGAACACTTCCTGACTGTCGAACACGTCCTGACTGTAGAAGACATCCTGACCATGGAACATATCCTCACTGTAGAACACATCCTGTCTGTAGAACACAATCTGACTGTGGAACACATCCTGACTGTGGAACACATCCTGACTGTAGAACATATCCTGACTGTAGATCACACCCTGACTGTGGAACACATTCTTTCTGTAGAAACACATCCTGACTGCAGAACACATCCTAACTGTAGAACACACCCTGACTGTGGAACATTTCCTGACAGTAGAAAACATCCTGACTGTAGTACCCATTCTGATTGTGGAACACTTCCTGATTGTAGAACACAATCTGACTGTGGAACACTTCCTGACTGTCGAACACGTCCTGACTGTAGAAGACATCCTGACCATGGAACATATCCTGACTGTAGAACACATCCTGTCTGTAGAACACAACCTGACTGTGGAACACATCCTGATTGTAAAACACATCCTCACTGTGGAACACATCCTGACTGTAGAACACATCCTGACTGTGGAACACATCGTGACAGTAGATCACAACCTGACTGTGGATCACATCCTGACTGTATATCACACACTGACCGTGTATCGCATCCTGATTGTAGAACGCATCCTGACTCTGGAACACATCCTCACTGTATAACACAACCTGACTGCAGAACACATCCTGACTGTGGGACAATCCGGACTGTGGAACACATCCTCACTGTGGAACATATCCTGACTGTAGATCACATCCTGACTGTAGAACACATCCTGACTGTAGAACACACCTCACTGTGGAACACATCCTGATTGTAGAACAGATCCTAACTGTGTAACACATCCTGACTGTGGAACACATCCTGACTGTAGAACACATCCTGACTGTAGAACACACCTCACTGTGGAACACATCCTGACTGTAGAACATATCGTGATGGTGGAAAACATCCTTTCTGTAGAACACATCCTGACTGTCGAACACATCCTGACTGTGGAACAAATCCTGACTGTAGAACACATCCTCACCGTAGAACACATCTTGACTGTAAAACACTTCCTGACTGCAGAAAACAACCTGACTGTGGATCACATCCTGACTGTATACCACACACTGACCCTGTATCGCATCCTGAATGTAGAACATATCCTGATTGTAGAACGCATCCTGACTCTGGAACACATCCTCACTGTATAACACAACCTGACTGCAGAACACATCCTGACTGTAGGACAATCGGGACTGTGGAACACATCCTGACTGTAGAACACATCCTGACTGTAGAACACATCATGCCTGTGGATCACATCCTGTCTTTAGAACACATCCTGACAGTGGAGCACATCCTGACTGTCGAACACATCCTGACTGTAGAACACATCCTTACTGTAGAAGACATCCTGACTGCAGAATACATCCTGACTGTGGAACACATTGTGACTGTGGAACACATCCTGACTGTAGAACACATCCTGACTGTGGAACACATCCTGACTGTGGATCACATCCTGACTGTCGCACACATCCTGACTGTTGAACATATCCTGACTATAGTACACATCCTGACTCTGCAACACATCATGACTGTAGAACGCATACTGACCGTGGATCACATCCTGACTGTAGAATACATCCTGACTGTAGAACATATCCTAACTGTGGATCACATCCTGACTGTAGAACACATCCTGACTGTAGAACATATCCTAACTGTGGAACACATCCTGACTGTGGAACACATCCTGACTGTAAAACACATCCTCACTGTGGAACACCTCCTGACTGTAGAACACATCCTGACTGTGGAACACATCGTGACTGTAGATCACAACCTGACTGTGGATCACATCCTGACTGTAGAACATATCCTGAATGTAGAACACATCCTGACTCTGGAACACATCCCTACTGTATAACACAGACTGACTGCAGAACACATCGTGACTGTGGGACACATCCTGACTGTGGAACACATCCTGACTGTGGAGCACATCCTGACTGTAGAACACATCCTTACTGTAGAACACTTCCTGACTGCAGAACACATCCTGACTGTAGAACACTTCATGCCTGTGGATCACATCCTGTCTTTAGAACACATCCTGACAGTGGAGCACATCCTGACTGTCGAACACATCCTGACTGTAGAACACATCCTTACTGTAGAAGACATCCTGACTGCAGAATACATCCTGACTGTGGAACACATTGTGACTGTGGAACACATCCTGACTGTAGAACACATCCTGACTGTGGAACACATCCTGACTGTGGATCACATCCTGACTGTCGCACACATCCTGACTGTTGAACATATCCTGACTATAGTACACATCCTGACTATGCAACACATCATGACTGTAGAACGCATACTGACCGTGGATCACATCCTGACTGTAGAATACATCCTGACTGTAGAACATATCCTAACTGTGGATCACATCCTGACTGTGGAACACATCCTGATTGTAGAACACTTCCTGACTGTAGAACACATCCTGACTGAAGAACACATTTTGAATGTGGAACACATTCTGACTAGAAAACATTTTGACTGTGGATCACATCCTGACTGTAGAACACATCCTGACTGTAGAACACTTCCTGACTTTCGAACACATCCTTACAGTGGTACACATCCTGACTGCAGTGCACATGCTGACTGTAGAACGCATCCTGACAGTTGAACACATCCTGGCTGTAGAATGCTTCCTGACTGTGGATCGCATCCTGACAGTGGATCACATCCTAACTGTAGAAAACATCCTGACTGCAGATCACATCCTGACTATAGAACAAATCCTGACTGTGGATCACATCCTGACTGTAGAACACATTCTGATGGCAGAACACATCCTGTCTGTAGAACACATCCTGACTGTAGAACATATCATAAATTTGGATCACATCCTAACTGTGGAACACATCCTGACTGTAGAACACATCCTCACTGTGGAACATATCCTGACTGTGGATCACATCCTGACTGTAGAACACATCCTGACTGTAGAACACTTCCTGACTTTCGAACACATCCTTACAGTGGTACACATCCTGACTGCAGTGCACATCCTGACTGTAGAACGCATCCTGACAGTTGAACACATCCTGGCTGTAGAATGCTTCCTGACTGTGGATCGCATCCTGACAGTGGATCACATCCTAACTGTAGAAAACATCCTGACTGCAGATCACATCCTGACTATAGAACAAATCCTGACTGTGGATCACATCCTGACTGTAGAAAACATCCTGATGGCAGAACACATCCTGTCTGTAGAACACATCCTGACTGTAGAACATATCATAAATTTGGATCACATCCTAACTGTGGAACACATCCTGACTGTAGAACACATCCTGACTGTGGAACACATCATGAATGTAGAACGCATCCTGACCGTGGATCACATCCTGACTGTTGAACACATCCTGACTGTAGAACATATCCTAACTGTGGATCACATCCTGACTGTGGAACACATCCTGACTGTAGAACACATCCTGACTGTAGAACACATCCTGACTGTAGAACACATCCTGACTGTAGAACACGTCCTGACTTTCGAACACATCCTTACAGTGGTACACATCCTGACTGCAGTGCACATGCTGACTGTAGAACGCATCCTGACAGTTGAACACATCCTGGCTGTAGAATGCATCCTCACTTGGATCGCATCCTGGCAGTGGATCACATCCTGACTGTAGAAAACATCCTGACTGCAGATCACATCCTGACTATAGAACAAAACCTGACTGTGGATCACATCCTGACTGTAGAACACATCCTGACTGCAGACCACATCCTGATGGCAGAACACATCGTTTCTGTAGAACACATCCTGACTGTAGAACATATCATAACTTTGGATCACATCCTAACTGTGGAACACATCCTGACTGTAGAACACATCCTGACTGTAGAACATATCCTAACTGTGGAACACATCCTGACTGTAGAACACATCCTCAATGTGGAACATATCCTGACTGTAGATCACATCCTGACTGTAGAACACATCCTGACCGTAGAACACACCTCACTGTGGAACACATCCTGACTGTAGAACACATCCTGACTGTAGAACATACCGTGATGGTGGAAAACATCCTGTCTGTAGAACACATCCTGACTGTCGAACACATCCTGACTGTGGAACAAATCCTGACTGTAGAACACATCCTCACCGTAGAACACATCTTGACTGTAAAACACATCCTGACTGCAGAACACAACCTGACTGTGGATCAAATCCTGACTGTATATCACACACTGACCGTGTATCGTATCCTGAATGTAAAACGCATCCTGACTCTGGAACGCATCCTCACTGTATAACACAACCTGACTGCAGAACACATCCTGACTGTGGGACAAATTCTGACTGTGGAACACATCCTGACTGTAGAACACATCATGCCTGTGGATCACATCCTGTCTTTAGAACACATCCTGACAGTGGAGCACATCCTGACTGTCGAACACATCCTGACTGTAGAACACATCCTTACTGTAGAAGACATCCTGACTGCAGAATACATCCTGACTGTGGAACACATTGTGACTGTGGAACACATCCTGACTGTAGAACACACCCTGACAGTAGAACACATCCTGACTGAGGGACAAATCCTGACTGTGGAACACATCCTGACTGTGGAACACATCCTGACTGTCGAACTCATCCTGACTGTAGAACACATCCTGATTGTAGATCAAATCCTGACTGCAGAACACATCCTGACTGTAAAACACATCCTTACTTTAGAACACATCCTGACTGTGGATCACATGCTGACTTTAGAACACATTCTGAATATAGAAAACATCCTGACTGTCGATCAAATCCTGACTGTAGAACACATCCTGACTGCAGAACACATCCTGACTCTGGAACACATCCTCACTGTATAACACAACCTGACTGCAGAACACGTCCTGACTGAGGGACTCTTCTTGACTGTGGAACACATCCTGACTGTAGAACACATCCTGACTGTAGAACACATCCTGCCTGTGGATCACATCCTGTCTTTAGAACACATCCTGACAGTGGAGCACATCCTGACTGTCGAACACATCCTGACTGTGGAACACGTCCTGACTGTAGCACACATCCTGACTGTGGAACACATCCTGACTGTAGAACACATCTTGACTGTGGAACATATCCTGACTGTAGATCACATCCTGACTGTAGAACACATCCTGACTGTAGAACACACCTCACTGTGGAACACATCCTGATTGTAGAACAGATCCTGACTGTAGAACACTTCCTGACTGTAGAACACATCCTGTCTATGGAACACATCCTGACTGTAGAACACATACTGACTGTAGTACACATCCTGATTGTTGAACATATCCTGACTGTGGATCAAACCCTGACTGTAGAATACATGCTGACTGTAGAAGACATCCTGACTTCAGAACACGTCCTGACTGTGGAACACATCCTGACTGTAGAACACATCTTGACTGTGGATCATATCCTGACTGTAGAACACATCCTGACTGTAGATCAAACCCTGACTGTAGAACACATGCTGACTGTAGAACACATCCTGATTTAAGAAAACATCCTGACTGTGGAACACATCCTGACTGTAGAACACATCCTGACTGTGGAACACATCCTGACTGTAGAACACATCCTGACTGTAGAAAACATCCTGACTGTCGATCAAATCCTGACTGCAGAACACATCCTGACTGTAGAACACATCCTTACTTTAGAACATATCCTGACTGTGCAGTGCATCCTGACTGTAGAACATATCCTGACTGTAGATCACATCCTGACTTTAGCACATATGCTGACTGTGCAGTACATCCTCACTGTAAAACACATCCTGACTATGGAACACATTCTGACTTTAGAACACATCCTGACTGTAGAACACATCCTGACTGCAGAACACATCCTGACTGTGGATCACATCCTGACTGGAGAACACATCCTGACTGTTGAACACATACTGACTATCGTACACATCCTGACTGTAGAACACATTTGACTGTAAAACAGATCCTGACTGCAGAATACATCCTGACTGAAAAACACATCCTGACTGTGGAACACATCCTGAAAGTAGAAAACATCCTGACTGTGGAACACATCCTGACTGTAGAACACAGCGTGACTGTGGAACACATCCTGACTGTGGAACACATCCTGACTGTAGAACACAATCTGACTGTGGAAAACTTCCTGACTGTCGAACACGTCCTGACTGTAGAAGACATCCTGACCATGGAACATATCCTGACTGTAGAACACATCCTGTCTGTAGAACACAACCTGACTGTGGAACACATCCTGACTGTGGAACACATCCTGACTGTAGAACATATCCTGACTGTAGATCACACCCTGACTGTGGAACACATTCTTTCTGTAGAAACACATCCTGACTGCAGAACACATCCTAACTGTAGAACACACCCTGACTGTGGAACATTTCCTGACAGTAGAAAACATCCTGACTGTAGTACCCATTCTGATTGTGGAACACTTCCTGATTGTAGAACACAATCTGACTGTGGAACACTTCCTGACTGTCGAACACGTCCTGACTGTAGAAGACATCCTGACCATGGAACATATCCTGACTGTAGAACACATCCTGTCTGTAGAACACAACCTGACTGTGGAACACATCCTGATTGTAAAACACATCCTCACTGTGGAACACATCCTGACTGTAGAACACATCCTGACTGTGGAACACATCGTGACAGTAGATCACAACCTGACTGTGGATCACATCCTGACTGTATATCACACACTGACCGTGTATCGCATCCTGATTGTAGAACGCATCCTGACTCTGGAACACATCCTCACTGTATAACACAACCTGACTGCAGAACACATCGTGACTGTGGGACAATCCGGACTGTGGAACACATCCTCACTGTGGAACATATCCTGACTGTAGATCACATCCTGACTGTAGAACACATCCTGACTGTAGAACACACCTCACTGTGGAACACATCCTGATTGTAGAACAGATCCTAACTGTGTAACACTTCCTGACTGTGGAACACATCCTGACTGTAGAACACATCCTGACTGTAGAACACACCTCACTGTGGAAAACATCCTTTCTGTAGAACACATCCTGACTGTCGAACACATCCTGACTGTGGAACAAATCCTGACTGTAGAACACATCCTCACCGTAGAACACATCTTGACTGTAAAACACTTCCTGACTGCAGAAAACAACCTGACTGTGGATCACATCCTGACTGTATACCACACACTGACCCTGTATCGCATCCTGAATGTAGAACATATCCTGATTGTAGAACGCATCCTGACTCTGGAACACATCCTCACTGTATAACACAACCTGACTGCAGAACACATCCTGACTGTAGGACAATCGGGACTGTGGAACACATCCTGACTGTAGAACACATCCTGACTGTAGAACACATCATGCCTGTGGATCACATCCTGTCTTTAGAACACATCCTGACAGTGGAGCACATCCTGACTGTCGAACACATCCTGACTGTAGAACACATCCTTACTGTAGAAGACATCCTGACTGCAGAATACATCCTGACTGTGGAACACATTGTGACTGTGGAACACATCCTGACTGTAGAACACATCCTGACTGTGGAACACATCCTGACTGTGGATCACATCCTGACTGTCGCACACATCCTGACTGTTGAACATATCCTGACTATAGTACACATCCTGACTCTGCAACACATCATGACTGTAGAACGCATACTGACCGTGGATCACATCCTGACTGTAGAATACATCCTGACTGTAGAACATATCCTAACTGTGGATCACATCCTGACTGTGGAACACATCCTGACTGTAGAACACATCCTGACTGTAGAACATATCCTAACTGTGGAACACATCCTGACTGTGGAACACATCCTGACTGTAAAACACATCCTCACTGTGGAACACCTCCTGACTGTAGAACACATCCTGACTGTGGAACACATCCTGACTGTAGATCACAACCTGACTGTCGATCACATCCTGACTGTAGAACATATCCTGAATGTAGAACACATCCTGACTCTGGAACACATCCTTACTGTATAACACAAACTGACTGCAGAACACATCGTGACTGTGGGACACATCCTGACTGTGGAACACATCCTGACTGTGGAGCACATCCTGACTGTAGAACACATCCTTACTGTAGAACACTTCCTGACTGCAGAACACATCCTGACTGTGGAACACATTGTGACTGTGGAAAACATCCTGACTGTAGAACACATCCTGACTGTGGTACACATCCTGACTGTGGATCACATCCTGACTGTCGCACACATCCTGACTGTTGAACATATCCTGACTATAGTACACATCCTGACTATGCAACTCATCATGACTGTAGAACGCATACTGACCGTGGATCACATCCTGACTGTAGAATACATCCTGACTGTAGAACATATCCTAACTGTGGATCACATCCTGACTGTGGAACACATCCTGATTGTAGAACACATCCTGACTGTAGAACACATCCTGACTGAAGAACACATTTTGAATGTGGAACACATTCTGACAAGAAAACATTTTGACTGTGGATCACATCCTGACTGTAGAACACATCCTGACTGTAGAACACTTCCTGACTTTCGAACACATCCTTACAGTGGTACACATCCTGACTGCAGTGCACATGCTGACTGTAGAACGCATCCTGACAGTTGAACACATCCTGGCTGTAGAATGCTTCCTGACTGTGGATCGCATCCTGACAGTGGATCACATCCTAACTGTAGAAAACATCCTGACTGCAGATCACATCCTGACTATAGAACAAATCCTGACTGTGGATCACATCCTGACTGTAGAACACATTCTGATGGCAGAACACATCCTGTCTGTAGAACACATCCTGACTGTAGAACATATCATAAATTTGGATCACATCCTAACTGTGCAACACATCCTGACTGTAGAAAACATCCTCACTGTGGAATATATCCTGACTGTGGATCACATCCTGACTGTAGAACATATCCTGACTGTAGAACACTTCCTGACTTTCGAACACATCCTTACAGTGGTACACATCCTGACTGCAGTGCACATCCTGACTGTAGAACGCATCCTGACAGTTGAACACATCCTGGCTGTAGAATGCTTCCTGACTGTGGATCGCATCCTGACAGTGGATCACATCCTAACTGTAGAAAACATCCTGACTGCAGATCACATCCTGACTATAGAACAAATCCTGACTGTGGATCACATCCTGACTGTAGAAAACATCCTGATGGCAGAACACATCCTGTCTGTAGAACACATCCTGACTGTAGAACATATCATAAATTTGGATCACATCCTAACTGTGGAACACATCCTGACTGTAGAACACATCCTGACTGTGGAACACATCATGAATGTAGAACGCATCCTGACCGTGGATCACATCCTGACTGTTGAACACATCCTGACTGTAGAACATATCCTAACTGTGGATCACATCCTGACTGTGGAACACATCCTGACTGTAGAACACATCCTGACTGTAGAACACATCCTGACTGTAGAACACATCCTGACTGTAGAACACGTCCTGACTTTCGAACACATCCTTACAGTGGTACACATCCTGACTGCAGTGCACATGCTGACTGTAGAACGCATCCTGACAGTTGAACACATCCTGGCTGTAGAATGCATCCTCACTTGGATCGCATCCTGGCAGTGGATCACATCCTGACTGTAGAAAACATCCTGACTGCAGATCACATCCTGACTATAGAACAAATCCTGACTGTGGATCACATCCTGACTGTAGAACACATCCTGACTGCAGACCACATCCTGATGGCAGAACACATCGTTTCTGTAGAACACATCCTGACTGTAGAACATATCATAACTTTGGATCACATCCTAACTGTGGAACACATCCTGACTGTAGAACACATCCTGACTGTAGAACATATCCTAACTGTGGAACACATCCTGACTGTAGAACACATCCTCAATGTGGAACATATCCTGACTGTAGATCACATCCTGACTGTAGAACACATCCTGACCGTAGAACACACCTCACTGTGGAACACATCCTGACTGTAGAACACATCCTGACTGTAGAACATACCGTGATGGTGGAAAACATCCTGTCTGTAGAACACATCCTGACTGTCGAACACATCCTGACTGTGGAACAAATCCTGACTGTAGAACACATCCTCACCGTAGAACACATCTTGACTGTAAAACACATCCTGACTGCAGAACACAACCTGACTGTGGATCAAATCCTGACTGTATATCACACACTGACCGTGTATCGTATCCTGAATGTAAAACGCATCCTGACTCTGGAACGCATCCTCACTGTATAACACAACCTGACTGCAGAACACATCCTGACTGTGGGACAAATTCTGACTGTGGAACACATCCTGACTGTAGAACACATCATGCCTGTGGATCACATCCTGTCTTTAGAACACATCCTGACAGTGGAGCACATCCTGACTGTCGAACACATCCTGACTGTAGAACACATCCTTACTGTAGAAGACATCCTGACTGCAGAATACATCCTGACTGTGGAACACATTGTGACTGTGGAACACATCCTGACTGTAGAACACACCCTGACAGTAGAACACATCCTGACTGAGGGACAAATCCTGACTGTGGAACACATCCTGACTGTGGAACACATCCTGACTGTCGAACTCATCCTGACTGTAGAACACATCCTGATTGTAGATCAAATCCTGACTGCAGAACACATCCTGACTGTAAAACACATCCTTACTTTAGAACACATCCTGACTGTGGATCACATGCTGACTTTAGAACACATTCTGAATATAGAAAACATCCTGACTGTCGATCAAATCCTGACTGTAGAACACATCCTGACTGCAGAACACATCCTGACTCTGGAACACATCCTCACTGTATAACACAACCTGACTGCAGAACACGTCCTGACTGAGGGACTCTTCTTGACTGTGGAACACATCCTGACTGTAGAACACATCCTGACTGTAGAACACACCTCACTGTGGAACACATCCTGATTGTAGAACAGATCCTAACTGTGTAACACATCCTGACTGTGGAACACATCCTGACTGTAGAACACATCCTGACTGTAGAACATATCGTGATGGTGGAAAACATCCTTTCTGTAGAACACATCCTGACTGTCGAACACATCCTGACTGTGGAACAAATCCTGACTGTAGAACACATCCTCACCGTAGAACACATCTTGACTGTAAAACACATCCTGACTGCAGAAAACAACCTGACTGTGGATCACATCCTGACTGTATACCACACACTGACCCTGTATCGCATCCTGAATGTAGAACATATCCTGATTGTAGAACGCATCCTGACTGTGGAACACATCCTGACTGTGGATCACATCCTGACTGTCGCACACATCCTGACTGTTGAACATATCCTGACTATAGTACACATCCTGACTCTGCAACACATCATGACTGTAGAACGCATACTGACCGTGGATCACATCCTGACTGTAGAATACATCCTGACTGTAGAACATATCCTAACTGTGGATCACATCCTGACTGTGGAACACATCCTGACTGTAGAACACATTGTGACTGTGGAACACATCCTGACTGTAGAACACATCCTGACTGTGGAACACATCCTGACTGTGGATCACATCCTGACTGTCGCACACATCCTGACTGTTGAACATATCCTGACTATAGTACACATCCTGACTCTGCAACACATCATGACTGTAGAACGCATACTGACCGTGGATCACATCCTGACTGTAGAATACATCCTGACTGTAGAACATATCCTAACTGTGGATCACATCCTGACTGTGGAACACATCCTGACTGTAGAACACATCCTGACTGTAGAACATATCCTAACTGTGGAACACATCCTGACTGTGGAACACATCCTGACTGTAAAACACATCCTCACTGTGGAACACCTCCTGACTGTAGAACACATCCTGACTGTGGAACACATCCTGACTGTAGATCACAACCTGACTGTCGATCACATCCTGACTGTAAAACATATCCTGAATGTAGAACACATCCTGACTCTGGAACACATCCTTACTGTATAACACAAACTGACTGCAGAACACATCGTGACTGTGGGACACATCCTGACTGTGGAACACATCCTGACTGTGGAGCACATCCTGACTGTAGAACACATCCTTACTGTAGAACACATCCTGACTGCAGAACACATCCTGACTGTGGAACACATTGTGACTGTGGAAAACATCCTGACTGTAGAACACATCCTGACTGTGGTACACATCCTGACTGTGGATCACATCCTGACTGTCGCACACATCCTGACTGTTGAACATATCCTGACTATAGTACACATCCTGACTATGAAACACATCATGACTGTAGAACGCATACTGACCGTGGATCACATCCTGACTGTAGAATACATCCTGACTGTAGAACATATCCTAACTGTGGATCACATCCTGACTGTGGAACACATCCTGATTGTAGAACACATCCTGACTGTAGAACACATCCTGACTGAAGAACACATTTTGAATGTGGAACACATTCTGACTAGAAAACATTTTGACTGTGGATCACATCCTGACTGTAGAACACATCCTGACTGTAGAACACTTCCTGACTTTCGAACACATCCTTACAGTGGTACACATCCTGACTGCAGTGCACATGCTGACTGTAGAACGCATCCTGACAGTTGAACACATCCTGGCTGTAGAATGCTTCCTGACTGTGGATCGCATCCTGACAGTGGATCACATCCTAACTGTAGAAAACATCCTGACTGCAGATCACATCCTGACTATAGAACAAATCCTGACTGTGGATCACATCCTGACTGTAGAACACATTCTGATGGCAGAACACATCCTGTCTGTAGAACACATCCTGACTGTAGAACATATCATAAATTTGGATCACATCCTAACTGTGGAACACATCCTGACTGTAGAACACATCCTGACTGTGGAACACATCCTGACTGTAGAACACATCCTCACTGTGGAACATATCCTGACTGTGGATCACATCCTGACTGTAGAACATATCCTGACTGTAGAACACTTCCTGACTTTCGAACACATCCTTACAGTGGTACAAATCCTGACTGCAGTGCACATCCTGACTGTAGAACGCATCCTGACTGCAGAACACATACTGACTGTAATATACATCCTAACTGTGGATCGCATCCTGACAGTGGATCACATCCTGACTGTAGAAAACATCCTGACTGCAGATCACATCCTGACTGTAGAACACATCCTGACTGTGGATCACATCCTGACTGTAGAACACATCCTGACTGCAGAACACATCCTGATGGCAGAACACATCCTGTCTGTAGAACACATCCTGACTGTAGAACATATCATAACTTTGGATCACATCCTAACTGTGGAACACATCCTGACTGTAGAACATATCCTAACTGTGGAACACATCCTGACTGTGGAACACATCCTGACAGTAGAACATATCGTGATGGTGGAAAACATCCTGTCTGTAGAACACATCCTGACTGTCGAACACATCCTGACTGTGGAACAAATCCTGACTGTAGAACACATCCTCACCGTAGAACACATCTTGACTGTAAAACACATCCTGACTGTCGAACACAACCTGACTGTGGATCACATCCTGACTGTATATCACACACTGACCGTGTATCGCATCCTGAATGTAGAACATATCCTGATTGTAGAACGCATCCTGACTCAGGAACACATCCTCACAGTATAACACAACCTGACTGCAGAACACATCCTGACTGTGGGACAAATCCTGACTGTGGAACACATCCTGACTGTAGAACACATCCTGACTGTAGAACACATCATGCCTGTGGATCACATCCTGTCTTTAGAATACATCCTGGCAGTGGAGCACATCCTGACTGTCGAACACATCCTGACTGTAGAACACATCCTTACTGTAGAAGATATCCTGACTGCAGAATACATCCTGACTGTGGAACACATTGTGACTGTGGAACACATCATGACTGTAGAACACATCCTGACTGTGGACCACATTGTGACAGTGGAACACATCCTGACTGTAGAACACTTCCTAACTGTGGAACACATCCTGATTGTAGAACACATCCTGACTGTAGAACACATCCTGACTGAAGAACACATTTTGACTGTGGAACACATTCTGACTAGAAAACATTTTGACTGTGGATCACATCCTGACTGTAGAACACATCCTGACTGTAGAACACTTCCTGACTTTCGAACACATCCTTACAGTGGTACACATCCTGACTGCAGTGCACATCCTGACTGTAGAACGCATCCTGACAGTTGAACACATCCTGGCTGTAGAATGCTTCCTGAATGTGGATCGCATCCTGACAGTGGATCACATCCTGACTGTAGAAAACATCCTGACTGCAGATCACATCCTGACTGTAGAACACATCGTGACTGTGGATCACATCCTGACTGTAGAACACATCCTGACTGCAGAACACATCCTGATGGCAGAACACAATATGTCTGTAGAACACATCCTGACTGTAGAACATATCATAACTTTGGATCACATCCTAACTGTGGAACACATCCTGACTGTAGAACACATCCTGACTGTAGAACATATCCTAACTGTGGAACACATCCTGACTGTGGAACACATCCTGACAGTAGAACATATCGTGATGGTGGAAAACATCCTGTCTGTAGAACACATCCTGACTGTCGAACACATCCTGACTGTGGAACAAATCCTGACTGTAGAACACATCCTCACCGTAGAACACATCTTGACTGTAAAACACATCCTGACTGCAGAACACAACCTGACTGTGGATCACATCCTGACTGTATATCACACACTGACCGTGTATCGCATCCTGAATGTAGAACATATCCTGATTGTAGAACGCATCCTGACTCTGGAACACATCCTCACTGTATAACACAACCTGACTGCAGAACACATCCTGACTGTGGGACAAATCCTGACTGTGGAACACATCCTGAATGTAGAACATATCCTGACTGTAGAACACATCATGCCTGTGGATCACATCCTGTCTTTAGAACACATCCTGACAGTGGAGCACATCCTGACTGTCGAACACATCCTGACTGTAGAACACATCCTTACTGTAGAAGACATCCTGACTGCAGAATACATCCTGACTGTGGAACATATTGTGACTGTGGAACACATCATGACTGTAGAAGACATCCTGACTGTAGAACATATCGTGATGGTGGAAAACATCCTGTCTGTAGAACACATCCTGACTGCAGTGCACATCCTGACTGTAGAACGCATCCTGACAGTTGAACACATCCTGGCTGTAGAATGCTTCCTGACTGTGGATCGCATCCTGACTGTAGAACATATCCTGATGGCAGAAGACATCCTGACTATAGAACAAATCCTGACTGTGGATCACATCCTGACTGTAGAACACATCCTGATGGCAGAAGACATCCTGTCTGTAGAACACATCCTGACTGTAGAACATATCATAAATTTGGATCACATCCTAACTGTGGAACACATCCTGACTGTAGAACACATCCTGACTGTGGAACACATCCTGACTGTAGAACACATCCTCACTGTGCAACATATCCTGACTGTAGATCACATCCTGACAGTAGAACACATCCTGACTGTAGAACACACCTCACTGTGGAACACATCCTGATTGTAGAACAGATCCTAACTGTGGAACACATCCTGACTGTGGAACACATCCTGACTGTAGAACACATCCTGACTGTAGAACATATCGTGATGGTGGAAAACATCCTGTCTGTAGAACACATCCTGACTGTCGAACACATCCTGACTGTGGAACAAATCCTGACTGTAGAATACATTCTCACCGTAGAACACATCTTGACTGTAAAACACATCCTGACTGCAGAACACAACCTGACTGTGGATCACATCCTGACTGTATATCACACACTGACCGTGTATCGCATCCTGAATGTAGAACATATCCTGATTGTAGAACGCATCCTGACTCTGGAACACATCCTCACTGTATAACACAACATGACTGCAGAACACATCCTGACTCTGGGACAAATCCTGACTATGGAATACATCCTGACTGTAGAACACATCCTGACTGTAGAACACATCATGCCTGTGGATCACATCCTGTCTTTAGAATATATCCTGACAGTGGAGCACATCCTGACTGTCGAACACATCCTGACTGTAGAACACATCCTTACTGTAGAAGACATCCTGACTGCAGAATACATCCTGACTGTGGACCACATTGTGACTGTGGAACACATTTTGACTGTGGAACACATCCTGACTGTAGAACACATCCTGACTGTGGAACACATCCTGACTGTAGAACACATCCTGACTTTAGAACTCATCTTGACTGTAAAACACATCCTGACTGCAGAACACATTCTGACTGCAGAATACATCCTAACTGTGGATCGCATCCTGACAGTGGATCACATCCTGACTGCAGAAAACATCCTGACTGCAGATCACATCCTGACTGTAGAACACATCCTGACTGTGGATCACATCCTGACTGTAGAACACATCCTGACTGCAGAACACATCCTGATGGCAGAACACATCCTGTCTGTAGAACACATCCTGACTGTAGAACATATCATAACTTTGGATCACATCCTAACTCTGGAACACATCCTGACTGTAGAACATTTCCTAACTGTGGAACACATCCTGACTGTGGAACACATCCTGACAGTAGAACATATCGTGATGGTGGAAAACATCCTGTCTGTAGAACACATCCTGACTGTCGAACACATCCTGACTGTGGAACAAATCCTGACTGTAGAACACATCCTCACCGTAGAACACATCTTGACTGTAAAACACATCCTGACTGTCGAACACAACCTGACTGTGGATCACATCCTGACTGTATATCACACACTGACCGTGTATCGCATCCTGAATGTAGAACATATCCTGATTGTAGAACGCATCCTGACTCTGGAACACATCCTCACAGTATAACACAACCTGACTGCAGAACACATCCTGACTGTGGGACAAATCCTGACTGTGGAACACATCCTGACTGTAGAACATATCCTGATTGCAGAACACATCCTGATGGCAGAACACATCCTGTCTGTAGAACACATCCTGACTGTAGAACATATCATAACTTTGGATCACATCCTAACTGTGGAACACATCCTGACTGTAGAACACATCCTGACTGTAGAACATATCCTAACTGTGGAACACATCCTGACTGTGGAACACATCCTGACTGTAGAACACATCCTCACTGTGGAACACACCTCACTGTGGAACACATCCTGATTGCAGAACAGATCCTAACTGTGGAACACATCCTGACTGTAGAACATATCCTAACTGTGGAACACATCCTGACTGTAGAACAGATCCTAACTGTGGAACACATCCTGACTGTAGAACATATCCTAACTGTGGAACACATCCTGACTGTAGATCACATCCTGACTGTAGAACACATCCTGACTGTAGAACACACCTCACTGTGGAACACATCCTGATTGCAGAACAGATCCTAACTGTGGAACACATCCTGACTGTAGAACACATCCTAACTGTGAACACATCCTGACTGTAGAACAATTCCTGACTGTAGAACTTATCGTGATGGTGGAAAACATCCTGTCTGTAGAACACAACCTGACTGTCGAACACATCCTGACTGTGGAACAAATCCTGACTGTAGAACACATCCTCACCGTAGAACACATCTTGACTGTAAAACACATCCTGACTGCAGAACACAACCTGACTGTGGATCACATCCTGACTGTATATCACACACTGACCGTGTATCGCATCCTGAATGTAGAACATATCCTGATTGTAGAACGCATCCTGACGCTGGAACACATTCTCACTGTATAACACAACCTGACTGCAGAACACATCCTGACTGTGGGACAAATCCTGACTGTGGAACACATCCTGACTGTAGAACACATCCTGACTGTAGAACACATCATGCCTGTGGATCACATCCTGTCTTTAGAACACATCCTGACAGTGGAGCACATCCTGACTGTCGAACACATCCTGACTGTAGAACACATCCTTACTGTAGAAGACATCCTGACTGCAGAATACATCCTGACTGTGGATCGCATCCTGACAGTGGATCACATCCTGACTGTAGAAAACATCCTGACTGCAGATCACATCCTGACTGTAGAACACATCGTGACTGTGGATCACATCCTGACTGTAGAACACATCCTGACTGCAGAACACATCCTGATGGCAGAACACAATATGTCTGTAGAACACATCCTGACTGTAGAACATATCATAACTTTGGATCACATCCTAACTGTGGAACACATCCTGACTGTAGAACACATCCTGACTGTAGAACATATCCTAACTGTGGAACACATCCTGACTGTGGAACACATCCTGACAGTAGAACATATCGTGATGGTGGAAAACATCCTGTCTGTAGAACACATCCTGACTGTCGAACACATCCTGACTGTGGAACAAATCCTGACTGTAGAACACATCCTCACCGTAGAACACATCTTGACTGTAAAACACATCCTGACTGCAGAACACAACCTGACTGTGGATCACATCCTGACTGTATATCACACACTGACCGTGTATCGCATCCTGAATGTAGAACATATCCTGATTGTAGAACGCATCCTGACTCTGGAACACATCCTCACTGTATAACACAACCTGACTGCAGAACACATCCTGACTGTGGGACAAATCCTGACTGTGGAACACATCCTGACTGTAGAACATATCCTGACTGTAGAACACATCATGCCTGTGGATCACATCCTGTCTTTAGAACACATCCTGACTGCAGTGCACATCCTGACTGTAGAACGCATCCTGACAGTTGAACACATCCTGGCTGTAGAATGCTTCCTGACTGTGGATCGCATCCTGACTGTAGAACACATCCTGATGGCAGAAGACATCCTGACTATAGAACAAATCCTGACTGTGGATCACATCCTGACTGTAGAACACATCCTGATGGCAGAAGACATCCTGTCTGTAGAACACATCCTGACTGTAGAACATATCATAAATTTGGATCACATCCTAACTGTGGAACACATCCTGACTGTAGAACACATCCTGACTGTGGAACACATCCTGACTGTAGAACACATCCTCACTGTGCAACATATCCTGACTGTAGATCACATCCTGACAGTAGAACACATCCTGACTGTAGAACACACCTCACTGTGGAACACATCCTGATTGTAGAACAGATCCTAACTGTGGAACACATCCTGACTGTGGAACACATCCTGACTGTAGAACACATCCTGACTGTAGAACATATCGTGATGGTGGAAAACATCCTGTCTGTAGAACACATCCTGACTGTCGAACACATCCTGACTGTGGAACAAATCCTGACTGTAGAATACATTCTCACCGTAGAACACATCTTGACTGTAAAACACATCCTGACTGCAGAACACAACCTGACTGTGGATCACATCCTGACTGTATATCACACACTGACCGTGTATCGCATCCTGAATGTAGAACATATCCTGATTGTAGAACGCATCCTGACTCTGGAACACATCCTCACTGTATAACACAACATGACTGCAGAACACATCCTGACTCTGGGACAAATCCTGACTATGGAATACATCCTGACTGTAGAACACATCCTGACTGTAGAACACATCATGCCTGTGGATCACATCCTGTCTTTAGAATATATCCTGACAGTGGAGCACATCCTGACTGTAGAACACATCCTGACTGTAGAACACATCCTTACTGTAGAAGACATCCTGACTGCAGAATACATCCTGACTGTGGACCACATTGTGACTGTGGAACACATTTTGACTGTGGAACACATCCTGACTGTAGAACACATCCTGACTGTGGAACACATCCTGACTGTAGAACACATCCTGACTTTAGAACTCATCTTGACTGTAAAACACATCCTGACTGCAGAACACATACTGACTCTAAAATACATCCTAACTGTGGATCGCATCCTGACAGTGGATCACATCCTGACTGTAGAAAACATCCTGACTGCAGATCACATCCTGACTGTAGAACACATCCTGACTGTGGATCACATCCTGACTGTAGAACACATCCTGACTGCAGAACACATCCTGATGGCAGAACACATCCTGTCTGTAGAACACATCCTGACTGTAGAACATATCATAACTTTGGATCACATCCTAACTGTGGAACACATCCTGACTGTAGAACATATCCTAACTGTGGAACACATCCTGACTGTGGAACACATCCTGACAGTAGAACATATCGTGATGGTGGAAAACATCCTGTCTGTAGAACACATCCTGACTGTCGAACACATCCTGACTGTGGAACAAATCCTGACTGTAGAACACATCCTCACCGTAGAACACATCTTGACTGTAAAACACATCCTGACTGTCGAACACAACCTGACTGTGGATCACATCCTGACTGTATATCACACACTGACCGTGTATCGCATCCTGAATGTAGAACATATCCTGATTGTAGAACGCATCCTGACTCTGGAACACATCCTCACAGTATAACACAACCTGACTGCAGAACACATCCTGACTGTGGGACAAATCCTGACTGTGGAACACATCCTGACTGTAGAACACATCCTGACTGTAGAACACATCATGCCTGTGGATCACATCCTGTCTTTAGAATACATCCTGGCAGTGGAGCACATCCTGACTGTCGAACACATCCTGACTGTAGAACACATCCTTACTGTAGAAGACATCCTGACTGCAGAATACATCCTGACTGTGGAACACATTGTGACTGTGGAACACATCATGACTGTAGAACACATCCTGACTGTAGAACATATCCTGACTGTAGAACACATCCTGACTGTGGACCACATTGTGACAGTGGAACACATCCTGACTGTAGAACACTTCCTAACTGTGGAACACATCCTGATTGTAGAACACATCCTGACTGTAGAACACATCCTGACTGAAGAACACATTTTGACTGTGGAACACATTCTGACTAGAAAACATTTTGACTGTGGATCACATCCTGACTGTAGAACACATCCTGACTGTAGAACACTTCCTGACTTTCGAACACATCCTTACAGTGGTACACATCCTGACTGCAGTGCACATCCTGACTGTAGAACGCATCCTGACAGTTGAACACATCCTGGCTGTAGAATGCTTCCTGAATGTGGATCGCATCCTGACAGTGGATCACATCCAGCTGTAGAAAACATCCTGACTGCAGATCACATCCTGACTATAGAACAAATCCTGACTGTGGATCACATCCTGACTGTAGAACACATCCTGATGGCAGAACACATCCTGTCTGTAGAACACATCCTGACTGTAGAACATATCATAAATTTGGATCACATCCTAACTGTGGAACACATCCTGACTGTAGATCACAACCTGACTGTCGATCACATCCTGATGTAGAACATATCCTGAATGTAGAACACATCCTGAATCTGGAACACATCCTTACTGTATAACACAAACTGACTGCAGAACACATCGTGACTGTGGGACACATCCTGACTGTGGAACACATCCTGACTGTGGAGCACATCCTGACTGTAGAACACATCCTTACTGTAGAACACATCCTGACTGCAGAACACATCCTGACTGTGGAACACATTGTGACTGTGGAAAACATCCTGACTGTAGAACACATCCTGACTGTGGTACACATCCTGACTGTGGATCACATCCTGACTGTCGCACACATCCTGACTGTTGAACATATCCTGACTATAGTACACATACTGACCGTGGATCACATCCTGACTGTAGAATACATCCTGACTGTAGAACATATCCTAACTGTGGATCACATCCTGACTGTGGAACACATCCTGATTGTAGAACACATCCTGACTGTAGAACACATCCTGACTGAAGAACACATTTTGACTGTGGAACACATTCTGACTAGAAAACATTTTGACTGTGGATCACATCCTGACTGTAAAACACATCCTGACTGTAGAACACTTCCTGACTTTCGAACACATCCTTACAGTGGTACACATCCTGACTGCAGTGCACATGCTGAATGTAGAACGCATCCTGACAGTTGAACACATCCTGGCTGTAGAATGCTTCCTGACTGTGGATCGCATCCTGACAGTGGATCACATCCTAACTGTAGAAAACATCCTGACTGCAGATCACATCCTGACTATAGAACAAATCCTGACTGTAGAACATATCCTGAATGTAGAACACATCCTGACTCTGGAACACATCCTTACTGTATAACACAAACTGACTGCAGAACACATCGTGACTGTGGGACACATCCTGACTGTGGAACACATCCTGACTGTGGAGCACATCCTGACTGTAGAACACATCCTTACTGTAGAACACATCCTGACTGCAGAACACATCCTGACTGTGGAACACATCCTGATTGTAGAACACATCCTGACTGTAGAACACATCCTGACTGAAGAACACATTTTGAATGTGGAACACATTCTGACTAGAAAACATTTTGACTGTGGATCACATCCTGACTGTAGAACACATCCTGACTGTAGAACACTTCCTGACTTTCGAACACATCCTTACAGTGGTACACATCCTGACTGCAGTGCACATGCTGACTGTAGAACGCATCCTGACAGTTGAACACATCCTGGCTGTAGAATGCTTCCTGACTGTGGATCGCATCCTGACAGTGGATCACATCCTAACTGTAGAAAACATCCTGACTGCAGAATACATCCTGACTGTGGAACACATTGTGACTGTGGAACACATCCTGACTGTAGAACATATCCTGACTGTAGAACATATCCTAACTGTGGAACATATCCTAACTGTGGAACACATCCTAACTGTGGATGACATCCTGACTGTGGAACACATCCTGATTGTAGAACACATCGTGCCTGTAGAACATATCCTGACTGTGGAACACATTGTGACAATGGAACACATCCTGACTGTAGAACATATCCTGACTGTAGAACACATCCTGACTGTGGAACACATTGTGACAGTGGAACACATCCTGACTGTAGAACACATCCTAACAGTGGAACACATCCTGACTGTAGAACACATCCTGACTGTAGAACACATCCTGACTGTAGAACACATTTTGACTGTGGAACACATTCTGACTAGAAAACATCTTGACTGTGGATCACATCCTGACTGTAGAACACATCCTGACTGTAGAACACATCCTGACTTTCGAACACATCCTTACAGTGGTACACATCCTGACTGCAGTGCACATCCTGACTGTACAACGCATCCTGACAGTTGAACACATCCTGGCTGTAGAATGCGTCCTGACTGTGGATCGCATCCTGACAGTGGATCACATTCTGACTGTAGAAAACATCCTGACTGCAGATCACATCCTGACTGTAGAACACATCCTGACTGTGGATCACATCCTGACTGTAGAACATATCCTGATTGCAGAACACATCCTGATGGCAGAACACATCCTGTCTGTAGAACACATCCTGACTGTAGAACATATCATAACTTTGGATCACATCCTAACTGTGGAACACATCCTGACTGTAGAACACATCCTGACTGTAGAACATATCCTAACTGTGGAACACATCCTGACTGTGGAACACATCCTGACTGTAGAACACATCCTCACTGTGGAACACACCTCACTGTGGAACACATCCTGATTGCAGAACAGATCCTAACTGTGGAACACATCCTGACTGTAGAACATATCCTAACTGTGGAACACATCCTGACTGTAGAACAGATCCTAACTGTGGAACACATCCTGACTGTAGAACATATCCTAACTGTGGAACACATCCTGACTGTAGATCACATCCTGACTGTAGAACACATCCTGACTGTAGAACACACCTCACTGTGGAACACATCCTGATTGCAGAACAGATCCTAACTGTGGAACACATCCTGACTGTAGAACACATCCTAACTGTGAACACATCCTGACTGTAGAACAATTCCTGACTGTAGAACTTATCGTGATGGTGGAAAACATCCTGTCTGTAGAACACATCCTGACTGTCGAACACATCCTGACTGTGGAACAAATCCTGACTGTAGAACACATCCTCACCGTAGAACACATCTTGACTGTAAAACACATCCTGACTGCAGAACACAACCTGACTGTGGATCACATCCTGACTGTATATCACACACTGACCGTGTATCGCATCCTGAATGTAGAACATATCCTGATTGTAGAACGCATCCTGACGCTGGAACACATTCTCACTGTATAACACAACCTGACTGCAGAACACATCCTGACTGTGGGACAAATCCTGACTGTGGAACACATCCTGACTGTAGAACACATCCTGACTGTAGAACACATCATGCCTGTGGATCACATCCTGTCTTTAGAACACATCCTGACAGTGGAGCACATCCTGACTGTCGAACACATCCTGACTGTAGAACACATCCTTACTGTAGAAGACATCCTGACTGCAGAATACATCCTGACTGTGGATCGCATCCTGACAGTGGATCACATCCTGACTGTAGAAAACATCCTGACTGCAGATCACATCCTGACTGTAGAACACATCGTGACTGTGGATCACATCCTGACTGTAGAACACATCCTGACTGCAGAACACATCCTGATGGCAGAACACAATATGTCTGTAGAACACATCCTGACTGTAGAACATATCATAACTTTGGATCACATCCTAACTGTGGAACACATCCTGACTGTAGAACACATCCTGACTGTAGAACATATCCTAACTGTGGAACACATCCTGACTGTGGAACACATCCTGACAGTAGAACATATCGTGATGGTGGAAAACATCCTGTCTGTAGAACACATCCTGACTGTCGAACACATCCTGACTGTGGAACAAATCCTGACTGTAGAACACATCCTCACCGTAGAACACATCTTGACTGTAAAACACATCCTGACTGCAGAACACAACCTGACTGTGGATCACATCCTGACTGTATATCACACACTGACCGTGTATCGCATCCTGAATGTAGAACATATCCTGATTGTAGAACGCATCCTGACTCTGGAACACATCCTCACTGTATAACACAACCTGACTGCAGAACACATCCTGACTGTGGGACAAATCCTGACTGTGGAACACATCCTGAATGTAGAACATATCCTGACTGTAGAACACATCATGCCTGTGGATCACATCCTGTCTTTAGAACACATCCTGACAGTGGAGCACATCCTGACTGTCGAACACATCCTGACTGTAGAACACATCCTTACTGTAGAAGACATCCTGACTGCAGAATACATCCTGACTGTGGAACATATTGTGACTGTGGAACACATCATGACTGTAGAAGACATCCTGACTGTAGAACATATCGTGATGGTGGAAAACATCCTGTCTGTAGAACACATCCTGACTGCAGTGCACATCCTGACTGTAGAACGCATCCTGACAGTTGAACACATCCTGGCTGTAGAATGCTTCCTGACTGTGGATCGCATCCTGACTGTAGAACATATCCTGATGGCAGAAGACATCCTGACTATAGAACAAATCCTGACTGTGGATCACATCCTGACTGTAGAACACATCCTGATGGCAGAAGACATCCTGTCTGTAGAACACATCCTGACTGTAGAACATATCATAAATTTGGATCACATCCTAACTGTGGAACACATCCTGACTGTAGAACACATCCTGACTGTGGAACACATCCTGACTGTAGAACACATCCTCACTGTGCAACATATCCTGACTGTAGATCACATCCTGACAGTAGAACACATCCTGACTGTAGAACACACCTCACTGTGGAACACATCCTGATTGTAGAACAGATCCTAACTGTGGAACACATCCTGACTGTGGAACACATCCTGACTGTAGAACACATCCTGACTGTAGAACATATCGTGATGGTGGAAAACATCCTGTCTGTAGAACACATCCTGACTGTCGAACACATCCTGACTGTGGAACAAATCCTGACTGTAGAATACATTCTCACCGTAGAACACATCCTGACTGCAGAACACAACCTGACTGTGGATCACATCCTGACTGTATATCACACACTGACCGTGTATCGCATCCTGAATGTAGAACATATCCTGATTGTAGAACGCATCCTGACTCTGGAACACATCCTCACTGTATAACACAACATGACTGCAGAACACATCCTGACTCTGGGACAAATCCTGACTATGGAATACATCCTGACTGTAGAACACATCCTGACTGTAGAACACATCATGCCTGTGGATCACATCCTGTCTTTAGAATATATCCTGACAGTGGAGCACATCCTGACTGTCGAACACATCCTGACTGTAGAACACATCCTTACTGTAGAAGACATCCTGACTGCAGAATACATCCTGACTGTGGACCACATTGTGACTGTGGAACACATTTTGACTGTGGAACACATCCTGACTGTAGAACACATCCTGACTGTGGAACACATCCTGACTGTAGAACACATCCTGACTTTAGAACTCATCTTGACTGTAAAACACATCCTGACTGCAGAAAACATCCTGACTGCAGATCACATCCTGACTGTAGAACACATCCTGACTGTGGATCACATCCTGACTGTAGAACACATCCTGACTGCAGAACACATCCTGATGGCAGAACACATCCTGTCTGTAGAACACATCCTGACTGTAGAACATATCATAACTTTGGATCACATCCTAACTCTGGAACACATCCTGACTGTAGAACATATCCTAACTGTGGAACACATCCTGACTGTGGAACACATCCTGACAGTAGAACATATCGTGATGGTGGAAAACATCCTGTCTGTAGAACACATCCTGACTGTCGAACACATCCTGACTGTGGAACAAATCCTGACTGTAGAACACATCCTCACCGTAGAACACATCTTGACTGTAAAACACATCCTGACTGTCGAACACAACCTGACTGTGGATCACATCCTGACTGTATATCACACACTGACCGTGTATCGCATCCTGAATATAGAACATATCCTGATTGTAGAACGCATCCTGACTCTGGAACACATCCTCACAGTATAACACAACCTGACTGCAGAACACATCCTGACTGTGGGACAAATCCTGACTGTGGAACACATCCTGACTGTAGAACATATCCTGATTGCAGAACACATCCTGATGGCAGAACACATCCTGTCTGTAGAACACATCCTGACTGTAGAACATATCATAACTTTGGATCACATCCTAACTGTGGAACACATCCTGACTGTAGAACACATCCTGACTGTAGAACATATCCTAACTGTGGAACACATCCTGACTGTGGAACACATCCTGACTGTAGAACACATCCTCACTGTGGAACACACCTCACTGTGGAACACATCCTGATTGCAGAACAGATCCTAACTGTGGAACACATCCTGACTGTAGAACATATCCTAACTGTGGAACACATCCTGACTGTAGAACAGAACCTAACTGTGGAACACATCCTGACTGTAGAACATATCCTAACTGTGGAACACATCCTGACTGTAGATCACATCCTGACTGTAGAACACATCCTGACTGTAGAACACACCTCACTGTGGAACACATCCTGATTGCAGAACAGATCCTAACTGTGGAACACATCCTGACTGTAGAACACATCCTAACTGTGAACACATCCTGACTGTAGAACAATTCCTGACTGTAGAACTTATCGTGATGGTGGAAAACATCCTGTCTGTAGAACACAACCTGACTGTCGAACACATCCTGACTGTGGAACAAATCCTGACTGTAGAACACATCCTCACCGTAGAACACATCTTGACTGTAAAACACATCCTGACTGCAGAACACAACCTGACTGTGGATCACATCCTGACTGTATATCACACACTGACCGTGTATCGCATCCTGAATGTAGAACATATCCTGATTGTAGAACGCATCCTGACGCTGGAACACATTCTCACTGTATAACACAACCTGACTGCAGAACACATCCTGACTGTGGGACAAATCCTGACTGTGGAACACATCCTGACTGTAGAACACATCCTGACTGTAGAACACATCATGCCTGTGGATCACATCCTGTCTTTAGAACACATCCTGACAGTGGAGCACATCCTGACTGTCGAACACATCCTGACTGTAGAACACATCCTTACTGTAGAAGACATCCTGACTGCAGAATACATCCTGACTGTGGATCGCATCCTGACAGTGGATCACATCCTGACTGTAGAAAACATCCTGACTGCAGATCACATCCTGACTGTAGAACACATCGTGACTGTGGATCACATCCTGACTGTAGAACACATCCTGACTGCAGAACACATCCTGATGGCAGAACACAATATGTCTGTAGAACACATCCTGACTGTAGAACATATCATAACTTTGGATCACATCCTAACTGTGGAACACATCCTGACTGTAGAACACATCCTGACTGTAGAACATATCCTAACTGTGGAACACATCCTGACTGTGGAACACATCCTGACAGTAGAACATATCGTGATGGTGGAAAACATCCTGTCTGTAGAACACATCCTGACTGTCGAACACATCCTGACTGTGGAACAAATCCTGACTGTAGAACACATCCTCACCGTAGAACACATCTTGACTGTAAAACACATCCTGACTGCAGAACACAACCTGACTGTGGATCACATCCTGACTGTATATCACACACTGACCGTGTATCGCATCCTGAATGTAGAACATATCCTGATTGTAGAACGCATCCTGACTCTGGAACACATCCTCACTGTATAACACAACCTGACTGCAGAACACATCCTGACTGTGGGACAAATCCTGACTGTGGAACACATCCTGACTGTAGAACATATCCTGACTGTAGAACACATCATGCCTGTGGATCACATCCTGTCTTTAGAACACATCCTGACTGCAGTGCACATCCTGACTGTAGAACGCATCCTGACAGTTGAACACATCCTGGCTGTAGAATGCTTCCTGACTGTGGATCGCATCCTGACTGTAGAACACATCCTGATGGCAGAAGACATCCTGACTATAGAACAAATCCTGACTGTGGATCACATCCTGACTGTAGAACACATCCTGATGGCAGAAGACATCCTGTCTGTAGAACACATCCTGACTGTAGAACATATCATAAATTTGGATCACATCCTAACTGTGGAACACATCCTGACTGTAGAACACATCCTGACTGTGGAACACATCCTGACTGTAGAACACATCCTCACTGTGCAACATATCCTGACTGTAGATCACATCCTGACAGTAGAACACATCCTGACTGTAGAACACACCTCACTGTGGAACACATCCTGATTGTAGAACAGATCCTAACTGTGGAACACATCCTGACTGTGGAACACATCCTGACTGTAGAACACATCCTGACTGTAGAACATATCGTGATGGTGGAAAACATCCTGTCTGTAGAACACATCCTGACTGTCGAACACATCCTGACTGTGGAACAAATCCTGACTGTAGAATACATTCTCACCGTAGAACACATCTTGACTGTAAAACACATCCTGACTGCAGAACACAACCTGACTGTGGATCACATCCTGACTGTATATCACACACTGACCGTGTATCGCATCCTGAATGTAGAACATATCCTGATTGTAGAACGCATCCTGACTCTGGAACACATCCTCACTGTATAACACAACATGACTGCAGAACACATCCTGACTCTGGGACAAATCCTGACTATGGAATACATCCTGACTGTAGAACACATCCTGACTGTAGAACACATCATGCCTGTGGATCACATCCTGTCTTTAGAATATATCCTGACAGTGGAGCACATCCTGACTGTCGAACACATCCTGACTGTAGAACACATCCTTACTGTAGAAGACATCCTGACTGCAGAATACATCCTGACTGTGGACCACATTGTGACTGTGGAACACATTTTGACTGTGGAACACATCCTGACTGTAGAACACATCCTGACTGTGGAACACATCCTGACTGTAGAACACATCCTGACTTTAGAACTCATCTTGACTGTAAAACACATCCTGACTGCAGAACACATACTGACTGTAAAATACATCCTAACTGTGGATCGCATCCTGACAGTGGATCACATCCTGACTGTAGAAAACATCCTGACTGCAGATCACATCCTGACTGTAGAACACATCCTGACTGTGGATCACATCCTGACTGTAGAACACATCCTGACTGCAGAACACATCCTGATGGCAGAACACATCCTGTCTGTAGAACACATCCTGACTGTAGAACATATCATAACTTTGGATCACATCCTAACTGTGGAACACATCCTGACTGTAGAACATATCCTAACTGTGGAACACATCCTGACTGTGGAACACATCCTGACAGTAGAACATATCGTGATGGTGGAAAACATCCTGTCTGTAGAACACATCCTGACTGTCGAACACATCCTGACTGTGGAACAAATCCTGACTGTAGAACACATCCTCACCGTAGAACACATCTTGACTGTAAAACACATCCTGACTGTCGAACACAACCTGACTGTGGATCACATCCTGACTGTATATCACACACTGACCGTGTATCGCATCCTGAATGTAGAACATATCCTGATTGTAGAACGCATCCTGACTCTGGAACACATCCTCACAGTATAACACAACCTGACTGCAGAACACATCCTGACTGTGGGACAAATCCTGACTGTGGAACACATCCTGACTGTAGAACACATCCTGACTGTAGAACACATCATGCCTGTGGATCACATCCTGTCTTTAGAATACATCCTGGCAGTGGAGCACATCCTGACTGTCGAACACATCCTGACTGTAGAACACATCCTTACTGTAGAAGACATCCTGACTGCAGAATACATCCTGACTGTGGAACACATTGTGACTGTGGAACACATCATGACTGTAGAACACATCCTGACTGTAGAACATATCCTGACTGTAGAACACATCCTGACTGTGGACCACATTGTGACAGTGGAACACATCCTGACTGTAGAACATTTCCTAACTGTGGAACACATCCTGATTGTAGAACACATCCTGACTGTAGAACACATCCTGACTGAAGAACACATTTTGACTGTGGAACACATTCTGACTAGAAAACATTTTGACTGTGGATCACATCCTGACTGTAGAACACATCCTGACTGTAGAACACTTCCTGACTTTCGAACACATCCTTACAGTGGTACACATCCTGACTGCAGTGCACATCCTGACTGTAGAACGCATCCTGACAGTTGAACACATCCTGGCTGTAGAATGCTTCCTGAATGTGGATCGCATCCTGACAGTGGATCACATCCAGCTGTAGAAAACATCCTGACTGCAGATCACATCCTGACTATAGAACAAATCCTGACTGTGGATCACATCCTGACTGTAGAACACATCCTGATGGCAGAACACATCCTGTCTGTAGAACACATCCTGACTGTAGAACATATCATAAATTTGGATCACATCCTAACTGTGGAACACATCCTGACTGTAGATCACAACCTGACTGTCGATCACATCCTGATGTAGAACATATCCTGAATGTAGAACACATCCTGACTCTGGAACACATCCTTACTGTATAACACAAACTGACTGCAGAACACATCGTGACTGTGGGACACATCCTGACTGTGGAACACATCCTGACTGTGGAGCACATCCTGACTGTAGAACACATCCTTACTGTAGAACACATCCTGACTGCAGAACACATCCTGACTGTGGAACACATTGTGACTGTGGAAAACATCCTGACTGTAGAACACATCCTGACTGTGGTACACATCCTGACTGTGGATCACATCCTGACTGTCGCACACATCCTGACTGTTGAACATATCCTGACTATAGTACACATACTGACCGTGGATCACATCCTGACTGTAGAATACATCCTGACTGTAGAACATATCCTAACTGTGGATCACATCCTGACTGTGGAACACATCCTGATTGTAGAACACATCCTGACTGTAGAACACATCCTGACTGAAGAACACATTTTGAATGTGGAACACATTCTGACTAGAAAACATTTTGACTGTGGATCACATCCTGACTGTAGAACACATCCTGACTGTAGAACACTTCCTGACTTTCGAACACATCCTTACAGTGGTACACATCCTGACTGCAGTGCACATGCTGACTGTAGAACGCATCCTGACAGTTGAACACATCCTGGCTGTAGAATGCTTCCTGACTGTGGATCGCATCCTGACAGTGGATCACATCCTAACTGTAGAAAACATCCTGACTGCAGAATACATCCTGACTGTGGAACACATTGTGACTGTGGAACACATCCTGACTGTAGAACATATCCTGACTGTAGAACATATCCTAACTGTGGAACATATCCTAACTGTGGAACACATCCTAACTGTGGATGACATCCTGACTGTGGAACACATCCTGATTGTAGAACACATCATGCCTGTAGAACATATCCTGACTGTGGAACACATTGTGACAATGGAACACATCCTGACTGTAGAACATATCCTGACTGTAGAACACATCCTGACTGTGGAACACATTGTGACAGTGGAACACATCCTGACTGTAGAACACATCCTAACAGTGGAACACATCCTGACTGTAGAACACATCCTGACTGTAGAACACATCCTGACTGTAGAACGCATTTTGACTGTGGAACACATTCTGACTAGAAAACATCTTGACTGTGGATCACATCCTGACTGTAGAACACATCCTGACTGTAGAACACATCCTGACTTTCGAACACATCCTTACAGTGGTACACATCCTGACTGCAGTGCACATCCTGACTGTACAACGCATCCTGACAGTTGAACACATCCTGGCTGTAGAATGCGTCCTGACTGTGGATCGCATCCTGACAGTGGATCACATTCTGACTGTAGAAAACATCCTGACTGCAGATCACATCCTGACTGTAGAACACATCCTGACTGTGGATCACATCCTGACTGTAGAACATATCCTGATTGCAGAACACATCCTGATGGCAGAACACATCCTGTCTGTAGAACACATCCTGACTGTAGAACATATCATAACTTTGGATCACATCCTAACTGTGGAACACATCCTGACTGTAGAACACATCCTGACTGTAGAACATATCCTAACTGTGGAACACATCCTGACTGTGGAACACATCCTGACTGTAGAACACATCCTCACTGTGGAACACACCTCACTGTGGAACACATCCTGATTGCAGAACAGATCCTAACTGTGGAACACATCCTGACTGTAGAACATATCCTAACTGTGGAACACATCCTGACTGTAGAACAGATCCTAACTGTGGAACACATCCTGACTGTAGAACATATCCTCACTGTGGAACACATCCTGATTGCAGAACAGATCCTAACTGTGGAACACATCCTGACTGTAGAACACATCCTAACTGTGAACACATCCTGACTGTAGAACAATTCCTGACTGTAGAACTTATCGTGATGGTGGAAAACATCCTGTCTGTAGAACACATCCTGACTGTCGAACACATCCTGACTGTGGAACAAATCCTGACTGTAGAACACATCCTCACCGTAGAACACATCTTGACTGTAAAACACATCCTGACTGCAGAACACAACCTGACTGTGGATCACATCCTGACTGTATATCACACACTGACCGTGTATCGCATCCTGAATGTAGAACATATCCTGATTGTAGAACGCATCCTGACGCTGGAACACATTCTCACTGTATAACACAACCTGACTGCAGAACACATCCTGACTGTGGGACAAATCCTGACTGTGGAACACATCCTGACTGTAGAACACATCCTGACTGTAGAACACATCATGCCTGTGGATCACATCCTGTCTTTAGAACACATCCTGACAGTGGAGCACATCCTGACTGTCGAACACATCCTGACTGTAGAACACATCCTTACTGTAGAAGACATCCTGACTGCAGAATACATCCTGACTGTGGATCGCATCCTGACAGTGGATCACATCCTGACTGTAGAAAACATCCTGACTGCAGATCACATCCTGACTGTAGAACACATCGTGACTGTGGATCACATCCTGACTGTAGAACACATCCTGACTGCAGAACACATCCTGATGGCAGAACACAATATGTCTGTAGAACACATCCTGACTGTAGAACATATCATAACTTTGGATCACATCCTAACTGTGGAACACATCCTGACTGTAGAACACATCCTGACTGTAGAACATATCCTAACTGTGGAACACATCCTGACTGTGGAACACATCCTGACAGTAGAACATATCGTGATGGTGGAAAACATCCTGTCTGTAGAACACATCCTGACTGTCGAACACATCCTGACTGTGGAACAAATCCTGACTGTAGAACACATCCTCACCGTAGAACACATCTTGACTGTAAAACACATCCTGACTGCAGAACACAACCTGACTGTGGATCACATCCTGACTGTATATCACACACTGACCGTGTATCGCATCCTGAATGTAGAACATATCCTGATTGTAGAACGCATCCTGACTCTGGAACACATCCTCACTGTATAACACAACCTGACTGCAGAACACATCCTGACTGTGGGACAAATCCTGACTGTGGAATACATCCTGACTGCAGAACATATCCTGACTGTAGAACACATCATGCCTGTGGATCACATCCTGTCTTTAGAACACATCCTGACAGTGGAGCACATCCTGACTGTCGAACACATCCTGACTGTAGAACACATCCTTACTGTAGAAGACATCCTGACTGCAGAATACATCCTGACTGTGGAACATATTGTGACTGTGGAACACATCATGACTGTAGAAGACATCCTGACTGTAGAACATATCGTGATGGTGGAAAACATCCTGTCTGTAGAACACATCCTGACTGCAGTGCACATCCTGACTGTAGAACGCATCCTGACAGTTGAACACATCCTGGCTGTAGAATGCTTCCTGACTGTGGATCGCATCCTGACTGTAGAACACATCCTGATGGCAGAAGACATCCTGACTATAGAACAAATCCTGACTGTGGATCACATCCTGACTGTAGAACACATCCTGATGGCAGAAGACATCCTGTCTGTAGAACACATCCTGACTGTAGAACATATCATAAATTTGGATCACATCCTAACTGTGGAACACATCCTGACTGTAGAACACATCCTGACTGTGGAACACATCCTGACTGTAGAACACATCCTCACTGTGCAACATATCCTGACTGTAGATCACATCCTGACAGTAGAACACATCCTGACTGTAGAACACACCTCACTGTGGAACACATCCTGATTGTAGAACAGATCCTAACTGTGGAACACATCCTGACTGTGGAACACATCCTGACTGTAGAACACATCCTGCCTGTAGAACATATCGTGATGGTGGAAAACATCCTGTCTGTAGAACACATCCTGACTGTCGAACACATCCTGACTGTGGAACAAATCCTGACTGTAGAATACATTCTCACCGTAGAACACATCTTGACTGTAAAACACATCCTGACTGCAGAACACAACCTGACTGTGGATCACATCCTGACTGTATATCACACACTGACCGTGTATCGCATCCTGAATGTAGAACATATCCTGATTGTAGAACGCATCCTGACTCTGGGACAAATCCTGACTATGGAATACATCCTGACTGTAGAACACATCCTGACTGTAGAACACATCATGCCTGTGGATCACATCCTGTCTTTAGAATATATCCTGACAGTGGAGCACATCCTGACTGTCGAACACATCCTGACTGTAGAACACATCCTTACTGTAGAAGACATCCTGACTGCAGAATACATCCTGACTGTGGACCACATTGTGACTGTGGAACACATTTTGACTGTGGAACACATCCTGACTTTAGAACTCATCTTGACTGTAAAACACATCCTGACTGCAGAACACATACTGACTGTAAAATACATCCTAACTGTGGATCGCATCCTGACAGTGGATCACATCCTGACTGTAGAAAACATCCTGACTGCAGATCACATCCTGACTGTAGAACACATCCTGACTGTGGATCACATCCTGACTGTAGAACACATCCTGACTGCAGAACACATCCTGATGGCAGAACACATCCTGTCTGTAGAACACATCCTGACTGTAGAACATATCATAACTTTGGATCACATCCTAACTGTGGAACACATCCTGACTGTAGAACATATCCTAACTGTGGAATACATCCTGACTGTGGAACACATCCTGACAGTAGAACATATCGTGATGGTGGAAAACATCCTGTCTGTAGAACACATCCTGACTGTCGAACACATCCTGACTGTGGAACAAATCCTGACTGTAGAACACATCCTCACCGTAGAACACATCTTGACTGTAAAACACATCCTGACTGTCGAACACAACCTGACTGTGGATCACATCCTGACTGTATATCACACACTGACCGTGTATCGCATCCTGAATGTAGAACATATCCTGATTGTAGAACGCATCCTGACTCAGGAACACATCCTCACAGTATAACACAACCTGACTGCAGAACACATCCTGACTGTGGGACAAATCCTGACTGTGGAACACATCCTGACTGTAGAACACATCCTGACTGTAGAACACATCATGCCTGTGGATCACATCCTGTCTTTAGAATACATCCTGGCAGTGGAGCACATCCTGACTGTCGAACACATCCTGACTGTAGAACACATCCTTACTGTAGAAGACATCCTGACTGCAGAATACATCCTGACTGTGGAACACATTGTGACTGTGGAACACATCATGACTGTAGAACACATCCTGACTGTGGACCACATTGTGACAGTGGAACACATCCTGACTGTAGAACACTTCCTAACTGTGGAACACATCCTGATTGTAGAACACATCCTGACTGTAGAACACATCCTGACTGAAGAACACATTTTGACTGTGGAACACATTCTGACTAGAAAACATTTTGACTGTGGATCACATCCTGACTGTAGAACACATCCTGACTGTAGAACACTTCCTGACTTTCGAACACATCCTTACAGTGGTACACATCCTGACTGCAGTGCACATCCTGACTGTAGAACGCATCCTGACAGTTGAACACATCCTGGCTGTAGAATGCTTCCTGAATGTGGATCGCATCCTGACAGTGGATCACATCCAGCTGTAGAAAACATCCTGACTGCAGATCACATCCTGACTATAGAACAAATCCTGACTGTGGATCACATCCTGACTGTAGAACACATCCTGATGGCAGAACACATCCTGTCTGTAGAACACATCCTGACTGTAGAACATATCATAAATTTGGATCACATCCTAACAGTGGAACACATCCTGACTGTAGATCACAACCTGACTGTCGATCACATCCTGACTGTAGAACATATCCTGAATGTAGAACACATCCTGACTTTGGAACACATCCTTACTGTATAACACAAACTGACTGCAGAACATATCGTGACTGTGGGACACATCCTGACTGTGGAACACATCCTGACTGTGGAGCACATCCTGACTGTAGAACACATCCTTACTGTAGAACACTTCCTGACTGCAGAACACATCCTGACTGTGGAACACATTGTGACTGTGGAAAACATCCTGACTGTAGAACACATCCTGACTGTGGTACACATCCTGACTGTGGATCACATCCTGACTGTCGCACACATCCTGACTGTTGAACATATCCTGACTATAGTACACATCCTGACTATGCAACACATCATGACTGTAGAACGCATACTGACCGTGGATCACATCCTGACTGTAGAATACATCCTGACTGTAGAACATATCCTAACTGTGGATCACATCCTGACTGTGGAACACATCCTGATTGTAGAACACATCCTGACTGTAGAACACATCCTGACTGAAGAACACATTTTGACTGTGGAACACATTCTGACTAGAAAACATTTTGACTGTGGATCACATCCTGACTGTAAAACACATCCTGACTGTAGAACACTTCCTGACTTTCGAACACATCCTTACAGTGGTACACATCCTGACTGCAGTGCACATGCTGAATGTAGAACGCATCCTGACAGTTGAACACATCCTGGCTGTAGAATGCTTCCTGACTGTGGATCGCATCCTGACAGTGGATCACATCCTAACTGTAGAAAACATCCTGACTGCAGATCACATCCTGACTATAGAACAAATCCTGACTGTAGAACATATCCTGAATGTAGAACACATCCTGACTCTGGAACACATCCTTACTGTATAACACAAACTGACTGCAGAACACATCGTGACTGTGGGACACATCCTGACTGTGGAACACATCCTGACTGTGGAGCACATCCTGACTGTAGAACACATCCTTACTGTAGAACACATCCTGACTGCAGAACACATCCTGACTGTGGAACACATCCTGATTGTAGAACACATCCTGACTGTAGAACACATCCTGACTGAAGAACACATTTTGAATGTGGAACACATTCTGACTAGAAAACATTTTGACTGTGGATCACATCCTGACTGTAGAACACATCCTGACTGTAGAACACTTCCTGACTTTCGAACACATCCTTACAGTGGTACACATCCTGACTGCAGTGCACATGCTGACTGTAGAACGCATCCTGACAGTTGAACACATCCTGGCTGTAGAATGCTTCCTGACTGTGGATCGCATCCTGACAGTGGATCACATCCTAACTGTAGAAAACATCCTGACTGCAGATCACATCCTGACTATAGAACAAATCCTGACTGTGGATCACATCCTGACTGTAGAACACATTCTGATGGCAGAACACATCCTGTCTGTAGAACACATCCTGACTGTAGAACATATCATAAATTTGGATCACATCCTAACTGTGGAACACATCCTGACTGTAGAACACATCCTCACTGTGGAACATATCCTGACTGTGGATCACATCCTGACTGTAGAACATATCCTGACTGTAGAACACTTCCTGACTTTCGAACACATCCTTACAGTGGTACACATCCTGACTGCAGTGCACATCCTGACTGTAGAACGCATCCTGACAGTTGAACACATCCTGGCTGTAGAATGCTTCCTGACTGTGGATCGCATCCTGACAGTGGATCACATCCTAACTGTAGAAAACATCCTGACTGTTGAACATATCCTGACTATAGTACACATCCTGACTATGCAACACATCATGAATGTAGAACGCATCCTGACTGTGGATCACATCCTGACTGTTGAACACATCCTGACTGTAGAACATATCCTGACTGTAGAACACATCCTGACTGTGGAACACATTGTGACAGTGGAACACATCCTGACTGTAGAACACATCCTAACAGTGGAACACATCCTGACTGTAGAACACATCCTGACTGTACAACACATCCTGACTGTAGAACACATTTTGACTGTGGAACACATTCTGACTAGAAAACATCTTGACTGTGGATCACATCCTGACTGTAGAACACATCCTGACTGTAGAACACATCCTGACTTTCGAACACATCCTTACAGTGGTACACATCCTGACTGCAGTGCACATCCTGACTGTACAACGCATCCTGACAGTTGAACACATCCTGGCTGTAGAATGCGTCCTGACTGTGGATCGCATCCTGACAGTGGATCACATTCTGACTGTAGAAAACATCCTGACTGCAGATCACATCCTGACTGTAGAACACATCCTGACTGTGGATCACATCCTGACTGTAGAACATATCCTGATTGCAGAACACATCCTGATGGCAGAACACATCCTGTCTGTAGAACACATCCTGACTGTAGAACATATCATAACTTTGGATCACATCCTAACTGTGGAACACATCCTGACTGTAGAACACATCCTGACTGTAGAACATATCCTAACTGTGGAACACATCCTGACTGTGGAACACATCCTGACTGTAGAACACATCCTCACTGTGGAACACACCTCACTGTGGAACACATCCTGATTGCAGAACAGATCCTAACTGTGGAACACATCCTGACTGTAGAACATATCCTAACTGTGGAACACATCCTGACTGTAGAACAGATCCTAACTGTGGAACACATCCTGACTGTAGAACATATCCTAACTGTGGAACACATCCTGACTGTAGATCACATCCTGACTGTAGAACACATCCTGACTGTAGAACACACCTCACTGTGGAACACATCCTGATTGCAGAACAGATCCTAACTGTGGAACACATCCTGACTGTAGAACACATCCTAACTGTGAACACATCCTGACTGTAGAACAATTCCTGACTGTAGAACTTATCGTGATGGTGGAAAACATCCTGTCTGTAGAACACATCCTGACTGTCGAACACATCCTGACTGTGGAACAAATCCTGACTGTAGAACACATCCTCACCGTAGAACACATCTTGACTGTAAAACACATCCTGACTGCAGAACACAACCTGACTGTGGATCACATCCTGACTGTATATCACACACTGACCGTGTATCGCATCCTGAATGTAGAACATATCCTGATTGTAGAACGCATCCTGACGCTGGAACACATTCTCACTGTATAACACAACCTGACTGCAGAACACATCCTGACTGTGGGACAAATCCTGACTGTGGAACACATCCTGACTGTAGAACACATCCTGACTGTAGAACACATCATGCCTGTGGATCACATCCTGTCTTTAGAACACATCCTGACAGTGGAGCACATCCTGACTGTCGAACACATCCTGACTGCAGAATACATCCTGACTGTGGAACATATTGTGACTGTGGAACACATCATGACTGTAGAAGACATCCTGACTGTAGAACATATCGTGATGGTGGAAAACATCCTGTCTGTAGAACACATCCTGACTGCAGTGCACATCCTGACTGTAGAACGCATCCTGACAGTTGAACACATCCTGGCTGTAGAATGCTTCCTGACTGTGGATCGCATCCTGACTGTAGAACACATCCTGATGGCAGAAGACATCCTGACTATAGAACAAATCCTGACTGTGGATCACATCCTGACTGTAGAACACATCCTGATGGCAGAAGACATCCTGTCTGTAGAACACATCCTGACTGTAGAACATATCATAAATTTGGATCACATCCTAACTGTGGAACACATCCTGACTGTAGAACACATCCTGACTGTGGAACACATCCTGACTGTAGAACACATCCTCACTGTGCAACATATCCTGACTGTAGATCACATCCTGACAGTAGAACACATCCTGACTGTAGAACACACCTCACTGTGGAACACATCCTGATTGTAGAACAGATCCTAACTGTGGAACACATCCTGACTGTGGAACACATCCTGACTGTAGAACACATCCTGACTGTAGAACATATCGTGATGGTGGAAAACATCCTGTCTGTAGAACACATCCTGACTGTCGAACACATCCTGACTGTGGAACAAATCCTGACTGTAGAATACATTCTCACCGTAGAACACATCTTGACTGTAAAACACATCCTGACTGCAGAACACAACCTGACTGTGGATCACATCCTGACTGTATATCACACACTGACCGTGTATCGCATCCTGAATGTAGAACATATCCTGATTGTAGAACGCATCCTGACTCTGGAACACATCCTCACTGTATAACACAACATGACTGCAGAACACATCCTGACTCTGGGACAAATCCTGACTATGGAATACATCCTGACTGTAGAACACATCCTGACTGTAGAACACATCATGCCTGTGGATCACATCCTGTCTTTAGAATATATCCTGACAGTGGAGCACATCCTGACTGTCGAACACATCCTGACTGTAGAACACATCCTTACTGTAGAAGACATCCTGACTGCAGAATACATCCTGACTGTGGACCACATTGTGACTGTGGAACACATTTTGACTGTGGAACACATCCTGACTGTAGAACACATCCTGACTGTGGAACACATCCTGACTGTAGAACACATCCTGACTTTAGAACTCATCTTGACTGTAAAACACATCCTGACTGCAGAACACATACTGACTGTAAAATACATCCTAACTGTGGATCGCATCCTGACAGTGGATCACATCCTGACTGTAGAAAACATCCTGACTGCAGATCACATCCTGACTGTAGAACACATCCTGACTGTGGATCACATCCTGACTGTAGAACACATCCTGACTGCAGAACACATCCTGATGGCAGAACACATCCTGTCTGTAGAACACATCCTGACTGTAGAACATATCATAACTTTGGATCACATCCTAACTGTGGAACACATCCTGACTGTAGAACATATCCTAACTGTGGAACACATCCTGACTGTGGAACACATCCTGACAGTAGAACATATCGTGATGGTGGAAAACATCCTGTCTGTAGAACACATCCTGACTGTCGAACACATCCTGACTGTGGAACAAATCCTGACTGTAGAACACATCCTCACCGTAGAACACATCTTGACTGTAAAACACATCCTGACTGTCGAACACAACCTGACTGTGGATCACATCCTGACTGTATATCACACACTGACCGTGTATCGCATCCTGAATGTAGAACATATCCTGATTGTAGAACGCATCCTGACTCAGGAACACATCCTCACAGTATAACACAACCTGACTGCAGAACACATCCTGACTGTGGGACAAATCCTGACTGTGGAACACATCCTGACTGTAGAACACATCCTGACTGTAGAACACATCATGCCTGTGGATCACATCCTGTCTTTAGAATACATCCTGGCAGTGGAGCACATCCTGACTGTCGAACACATCCTGACTGTAGAACACATCCTTACTGTAGAAGACATCCTGACTGCAGAATACATCCTGACTGTGGAACACATTGTGACTGTGGAACACATCATGACTGTAGAACACATCCTGACTGTAGAACATATCCTGACTGTAGAACACATCCTGACTGTGGACCACATTGTGACAGTGGAACACATCCTGACTGTAGAACACTTCCTAACTGTGGAACACATCCTGATTGTAGAACACATCCTGACTGTAGAACACATCCTGACTGAAGAACACATTTTGACTGTGGAACACATTCTGACTAGAAAACATTTTGACTGTGGATCACATCCTGACTGTAGAACACATCCTGACTGTAGAACACTTCCTGACTTTCGAACACATCCTTACAGTGGTACACATCCTGACTGCAGTGCACATCCTGACTGTAGAACGCATCCTGACAGTTGAACACATCCTGGCTGTAGAATGCTTCCTGAATGTGGATCGCATCCTGACAGTGGATCACATCCAGCTGTAGAAAACATCCTGACTGCAGATCACATCCTGACTATAGAACAAATCCTGACTGTGGATCACATCCTGACTGTAGAACACATCCTGATGGCAGAACACATCCTGTCTGTAGAACACATCCTGACTGTAGAACATATCATAAATTTGGATCACATCCTAACTGTGGAACACATCCTGACTGTAGATCACAACCTGACTGTCGATCACATCCTGACTGTAGAACATATCCTGAATGTAGAACACATCCTGACTCTGGAACACATCCTTACTGTATAACACAAACTGACTGCAGAACACATCGTGACTGTGGGACACATCCTGACTGTGGAACACATCCTGACTGTGGAGCACATCCTGACTGTAGAACACATCCTTACTGTAGAACACATCCTGACTGCAGAACACATCCTGACTGTGGAACACATTGTGACTGTGGAAAACATCCTGTCTGTAGAACACATCCTGACTGTGGTACACATCCTGACTGTGGATCACATCCTGACTGTCGCACACATCCTGACTGTTGAACATATCCTGACTATAGTACACATCCTGACTATGCAACACATCATGACTGTAGAACGCATACTGACCGTGGATCACATCCTGACTGTAGAATACATCCTGACTGTAGAACATATCCTAACTGTGGATCACATCCTGACTGTGGAACACATCCTGATTGTAGAACACATCCTGACTGTAGAACACATCCTGACTGAAGAACACATTTTGACTGTGGAACACATTCTGACTAGAAAACATTTTGACTGTGGATCACATCCTGACTGTAAAACACATCCTGACTGTAGAACACTTCCTGACTTTCGAACACATCCTTACAGTGGTACACATCCTGACTGCAGTGCACATGCTGAATGTAGAACGCATCCTGACAGTTGAACACATCCTGGCTGTAGAATGCTTCCTGACTGTAGAACATATCCTAACTGTGGAACACATCCTGACTGTGGAACACATCCTGACTGTAAAACACATCCTCACTGTGGAACACATCCTGACTGTAGAACACATCCTGACTGTGGAACACATCGTGACTGTAGATCACAACCTGACTGTGGATCACATCCTGACTGTAGAACATATCCTGACTGTAGAACATATCCTAACTGTGGAACACATCCTGACTGTGGAACACATCCTGACTGTAAAACACATCCTCACTGTGGAACACATCCTGACTGTAGAACACATCCTGACTGTGGAACACATCGTGACTGTAGATCACAACCTGACTGTGGATCACATCCTGACTGTAGAACATATCCTGAATGTAGAACACATCCTGACTCTGGAACACATCCTTACTGTATAACACAAACTGACTGCAGAACACATCGTGACTGTGGGACACATCCTGACTGTGGAACACATCCTGACTGTGGAGCACATCCTGACTGTAGAACACATCCTTACTGTAGAACATATCCTGACTGCAGAACACATCCTGACTGTGGAACACATTGTGACTGTGGAAAACATCCTGACTGTAGAACACATCCTGACTGTGGTACACATCCTGACTGTGGATCACATCCTGACTGTCGCACACATCCTGACTGTTGAACATATCCTGACTATAGTACACATCCTGACTATGCAACACATCATGACTTTAGAACGCATACTGACCGTGGATCACATCCTGACTGTAGAATACATCCTGACTGTAGAACATATCCTAACTGTGGATCACATCCTGACTGTGGAACACATCCTGGCTGTAGCACACATCCTGACTGTTGAACATATCCTGACTATAGTACACATCCTGACTATGCAACACATCATGAATGTAGAACGCATCCTGACCGTGGATCACATCCTGACTGTTGAACACATCCTGACTGTAGAACATATCCTAACTGTGGATCACATCCTGACTGTGGAACACATCCTGACTGTAGAACACATCCTGACTGTAGAACACATCCTGACTGTAGAACACATCCTGACTGTAGAACACGTCCTGACTTTCGAACACATCCTTACAGTGGTACACATCCTGACTGCAGTGCACATCCTGACTGTAGAACGCATCCTGACAGTTGAACACATCCTGGCTGTAGAATGCTTCCTGACTGTGGATCGCATCCTGGCAGTGGATCACATCCTGACTGTAGAAAACATCCTGACTGCAGATCACATCCTGACTATAGAACAAATCCTGACTGTGGATTACATCCTGACTGTAGAACACATCCTGACTGCAGACCACATCCTGATGGCAGAACACATCGTTTCTGTAGAACACATCCTGACTGTAGAACATATCATAACTTTGGATCACATCCTAACTGTGGAACACATCCTGACTGTAGAACACATCCTGACTGTAGAACATATCCTAACTGTGGAACACATCCTGACTGTAGAACACATCCTCAATGTGGAACATATCCTGACTGTAGATCACATCCTGACTGTAGAACACATACTGACCGTAGAACACACCTCACTGTGGAACACATCCTGACTGTAGAACACATCCTGACTGTAGAACATACCGTGATGGTGGAAAACATCCTGTCTATAGAACACATCCTGACTGTCGAACACATCCTGACTGTGGAACAAATCGTGACTGTAGAACACATCCTCACCGTAGAACACATCTTGACTGTAAAACACATCCTGACTGCAGAACACAACCTGACTGTGGATCAAATCCTGACTGTATATCACACACTGACCGTGTATCGTATCCTGAATGTAAAACGCATCCTGACTCTGGAACGCATCCTCACTGTATAACACAACCTGACTGCAGAACACATCCTGACTGTGGGACAAATTCTGACTGTGGAACACATCCTGACTGTAGAACACATCATGCCTGTGGATCACATCCTGTCTTTAGAACACATCCTGACAGTGGAGCACATCCTGACTGTCGAACACATCCTGACTGTAGAACACATCCTGACTGTAGAACACATCCTGACTGCAGAAAACATCCTGACTGTAGAACACATCATCACTGTGGAACATATCCTGACTGTAGATCACATCCTGACTGTAGAACACATCCTGACTGTAGAACACACCTCACTGTGGAACACATCCTGATTGTAGAACAGATCCTAACTGTGTAACACATCCTGACTGTGGAACACATCCTGACTGTAGAACACATCCTGACTGTAGAACATATCGTGATGGTGGAAAACATCCTTTCTGTAGAACACATCCTGACTGTCGAACACATCCTGACTGTGGAACAAATCCTGACTGTAGAACACATCCTCACCGTAGAACACATCTTGACTGTAAAACACATCCTGACTGCAGAAAACAACCTGACTCTGGATCACATCCTGACTGTATATCACACACTGACCGTGTATCGTATCCTGATTGTAGAACGCATCCTGACTCTGGAACACATCCTCACTGTATAACACAACCTGACTGCAGAACACATCCTGACTGTGGGACAAATTCTGACTGTGGAACACATCCTGACTGTAGAACACTTCATGCCTGTGGGTCACATCCTGTCTTTAGAACACATCCTGACAGTGGAGCACATCCTGACTGTCGAACACATCCTGACTGTAGAACACATCCTTACTGTAGAAGACATCCTGACTGCAGAATACATCCTGACTGTAGAACACATTGTGACTGTGGAACACATCCTGACTGTAGAACACATCCTGACTGTGGAACACATCCTGACTGTGGATCACATCCTGACTGTCGCACACATCCTGACTGTTGAACATATCCTGACTATAGTACACATCCTGACTATGCAACACATCATGACTGTAGAACGCATACTGACCGTGGATCACATCCTGACTGTAGAATACATCCTGACTGTAGAACATATCCTAACTGTGGATCACATCCTGACTGTGGAACACATCCTGATTGTAGAACACATCCTGACTGTAGAACACATCCTGACTGAAGAACACATTTTGAATGTGGAACACATTCTGACTAGAAAACATTTTGACTGTGGATCACATCCTGACTGTAGAACACATCCTGACTGTAGAACACTTCCTGACTTTCGAACACATCCTTACAGTGGTACACATCCTGACTGCAGTGCACATGCTGACTGTAGAACGCATCCTGACAGTTGAACACATCCTGGCTGTAGAATGCTTCCTGACTGTGGATCGCATCCTGACAGTGGATCACATCCTAACTGTAGAAAACATCCTGACTGCAGATCACATCCTGACTATAGAACAAATCCTGACTGTGGATCACATCCTGACTGTAGAACACATTCTGATGGCAGAACACATCCTGTCTGTAGAACACATCCTGACTGTAGAACATATCATAAATTTGGATCACATCCTAACTGTGGAACACATCCTGACTGTAGAACACATCCTCACTGTGGAACATATCCTGACTGTGGATCACATCCTGACTGTAGAACATATCCTGACTGTAGAACACTTCCTGACTTTCGAACACATCCTTACAGTGGTACACATCCTGACTGCAGTGCACATCCTGACTGTAGAACGCATCCTGACTGTTGAACACATCCTGGCTGTAGAATGCTTCCTGACTGTGGATCGCATCCTGACAGTGGATCACATCCTAACTGTAGAAAACATCCTGACTGCAGATCACATCCTGACTATAGAACAAATCCTGACTGTGGATCACATCCTGACTGTAGAAAACATCCTGATGGCAGAACACATCCTGTCTGTAGAACACATCCTGACTGTAGAACATATCATAAATTTGGATCACATCCTAACTGTGGAACACATCCTGACTGTAGAACACATCCTGACTGTGGAACACATCATGAATGTAGAACGCATCCTGACCGTGGATCACATCCTGACTGTTGAACACATCCTGACTGTAGAACATATCCTAACTGTGGATCACATCCTGACTGTGGAACACATCCTGACTGTAGAACACATCCTGACTGTAGAACACATCCTGACTGTAGAACACGTCCTGACTTTCGAACACATCCTTACAGTGGTACACATCCTGACTGCAGTGCACATGCTGACTGTAGAACGCATCCTGACAGTTGAACACATCCTGGCTGTAGAATGCATCCTCACTTGGATCGCATCCTGGCAGTGGATCACATCCTGACTGTAGAAAACATCCTGACTGCAGATCACATCCTGACTATAGAACAAATCCTGACTGTGGATCACATCCTGACTGTAGAACACATTCTGATGGCAGAACACATCCTGTCTGTAGAACACATCCTGACTGTAGAACATATCATAAATTTGGATCACATCCTAACTGTGGAACACATCCTGACTGTAGAACACATCCTGACTGTGGAACACATCCTGACTGTAGAACACATCCTCACTGTGGAACATATCCTGACTGTAGATCACATCCTGACTGTAGAACACATCCTGACTGCAGAACACACCTCACTGTGGAACACAACCTGATGGTAGAACAGATCCTAACTGTGGAACACATCCTGACTGTGGAACACATCCTGACTGTGGAACAAATCCTGACTGTAGAACACATCCTCATCGTAGAACACATCTTGACTGTATATCACACACTGACCGTGTATCGCATCCTGAATGTATAACATATCCTGATTGTAGAACGCATCCTGACTCTGGAACACATCCTCCACTGTATAACACAACATGACTGCAGAACACATCCTGACTCTGGGACAAATCCTGACTGTGGAATACATCCTGACAGTAGAATACATCCTGACTGTAGAACACATCATGCCTGTGGATCACATCCTGTCTTTAGAATATATCCTGACAGTGGAACACATCCTGACGGTAGAACATATCCTGACTGTAGAACACATCCTGACTGTGGAACACATTGTGACAGTGGAACACATCCTGACTGTAGAACACATCCTGACTGTAGAACACATCCTGACTTTCGAACACATCCTTACAGTGGTACACATCCTGACTGCAGTGCACATCCTGAGTGTAGAACGTATCCTGACAGTTGAACACATCCTGGCTGTAGAACACATCCTGACTGTAGAACATATCGTGATGGTGGAAAACATCCTTTCTGTAGAACACATCCTGACTGTCGAACACATCCTGACTGTGGAACAAATCCTGACTGTAGAACACATCCTCACCGTAGAACACATCTTGACTGTAAAACACATCCTGACTGCAGAAAACAACCTGACTCTGGATCACATCCTGACTGTATATCACACACTGACCGTGTATCGCATCCTGATTGTAGAACGCATCCTGACTCTGGAACACATCCTCACTGTATAACACAACCTGACTGCAGAACACATCCTGACTGTGGGACAAATTCTGACTGTGGAACACATCCTGACTGTAGAACACTTCATGCCTGTGGATCACATCCTGTCTTTAGAACACATCCTGACAGTGGAGCACATCCTGACTGTCGAACACATCCTGACTGTAGAACACATCCTTACTGTAGAAGACATCCTGACTGCAGAATACATCCTGACTGTGGAACACATTGTGACTGTGGAACACATCCTGACTGTAGAACACATCCTGACTGTGGAACACATCCTGACTGTGGATCACATCCTGACTGTCGCACACATCCTGACTGTTGAACATATCCTGACTATAGTACACATCCTGACTATGCAACACATCATGACTGTAGAACGCATACTGACCGTGGATCACATCCTGACTGTAGAATACATCCTGACTGTAGAACATATCCTAACTGTGGATCACATCCTGAATGTGGAACACATCCTGACTGTAGAACACATCCTGACTGTAGAACATATCCTAACTGTGGATCACATCCTGACTGTGGAACACATCCTGACTGTAAAACACATCCTCACTGTGGAACACATCCTGACTGTAGAACACATCCTGACTGTGGAACACATCGTGACTGTAGATCACAACCTGACTGTGGATCACATCCTGACTGTAGAACATATCCTGAATGTAGAACACATCCTGACTCTGGAACACATCCTTACTGTATAACACAAACTGACTGCAGAACACATCGTGACTGTGGGACACATCCTGACTGTGGAACACATCCTGACTGTGGAGCACATCCTGACTGTAGAACACATCCTTACTGTAGAACATATCCTGACTGCAGAACACATCCTGACTGTGGAACACATTGTGACTGTGGAAAACATCCTGACTGTAGAACACATCCTGACTGTGGTACACATCCTGACTGTGGATCACATCCTGACTGTCGCACACATCCTGACTGTTGAACATATCCTGACTATAGTACACATCCTGACTATGCAACACATCATGACTGTAGAACGCATACTGACCGTGGATCACATCCTGACTGTAGAATACATCCTGACTGTAGAACATATCCTAACTGTGGATCACATCCTGACTGTGGAACACATCCTGGCTGTAGCACACATCCTGACTGTTGAACATATCCTGACTATAGTACACATCCTGACTATGCAACACATCATGAATGTAGAACGCATCCTGACCGTGGATCACATCCTGACTGTTGAACACATCCTGACTGTAGAACATATCCTAACTGTGGATCACATCCTGACTGTGGAACACATCCTGACTGTAGAACACATCCTGACTGTAGAACATATCATAAATTTGGATCACATCCTAACTGTGGAACACATCCTGACTGTAGAACACATCCTCACTGTGGAACATATCCTGACTGTGGATTACATCCTGACTGTAGAACATATCCTGACTGTAGAACACTTCCTGACTTTCGAACACATCCTTACAGTGGTACACATCCTGACTGCAGTGCACATCCTGACTGTAGAACGCATCCTGACAGTTGAACACATCCTGGCTGTAGAATGCTTCCTGACTGTGGATCGCATCCTGACAGTGGATCACATCCTAACTGTAGAAAACATCCTGACTGCAGATCACATCCTGACTATAGAACAAATCCTGACTGTGGATCACATCCTGACTGTAGAAAACATCCTGATGGCAGAACACATCCTGTCTGTAGAACACATCCTGACTGTAGAACATATCATAAATTTGGATCACATCCTAACTGTGGAACACATCCTGACTGTAGAACACATCCTGACTGTGGAACACATCATGAATGTAGAACGCATCCTGACCGTGGATCACATCCTGACTGTTGAACACATCCTGACTGTAGAACATATCCTAACTGTGGATCACATCCTGACTGTGGAACACATCCTGACTGTAGAACACATCCTGACTGTAGAACACATCCTGACTGTAGAACACATCCTGACTGTAGAACACGTCCTGACTTTCGAACACATCCTTACAGTGGTACACATCCTGACTGCAGTGCACATGCTGACTGTAGAACGCATCCTGACAGTTGAACACATCCTGGCTGTAGAATGCATCCTCACTTTGGAACACAACCTGATGGTAGAACAGATCCTAACTGTGGAACACATCCTGACTGTGGAACACATCCTGACTGTGGAACAAATCCTGACTGTAGAACACATCCTCATCGTAGAACACATCTTGACTGTATATCACACACTGACCGTGTATCGCATCCTGAATGTATAACATATCCTGATTGTAGAACGCATCCTGACTCTGGAACACATCCTCCACTGTATAACACAACATGACTGCAGAACACATCCTGACTCTGGGACAAATCCTGACTGTGGAATACATCCTGACAGTAGAATACATCCTGACTGTAGAACACATCATGCCTGTGGATCACATCCTGTCTTTAGAATATATCCTGACAGTGGAACACATCCTGACGGTAGAACATATCCTGACTGTAGAACACATCCTGACTGTGGAACACATTGTGACAGTGGAACACATCCTGACTGTAGAACACATCCTGACTGTAGAACACATCCTGACTTTCGAACACATCCTTACAGTGGTACACATCCTGACTGCAGTGCACATCCTGAGTGTAGAACGTATCCTGACAGTTGAACACATCCTGGCTGTAGAACACATCCTGACTGTAGAACATATCGTGATGGTGGAAAACATCCTTTCTGTAGAACACATCCTGACTGTCGAACACATCCTGACTGTGGAACAAATCCTGACTGTAGAACACATCCTCACCGTAGAACACATCTTGACTGTAAAACACATCCTGACTGCAGAAAACAACCTGACTCTGGATCACATCCTGACTGTATATCACACACTGACCGTGTATCGCATCCTGATTGTAGAACGCATCCTGACTCTGGAACACATCCTCACTGTATAACACAACCTGACTGCAGAACACATCCTGACTGTGGGACAAATTCTGACTGTGGAACACATCCTGACTGTAGAACACTTCATGCCTGTGGATCACATCCTGTCTTTAGAACACATCCTGACAGTGGAGCACATCCTGACTGTCGAACACATCCTGACTGTAGAACACATCCTTACTGTAGAAGACATCCTGACTGCAGAATACATCCTGACTGTGGAACACATTGTGACTGTGGAACACATCCTGACTGTAGAACACATCCTGACTGTGGAACACATCCTGACTGTGGATCACATCCTGACTGTCGCACACATCCTGACTGTTGAACATATCCTGACTATAGTACACATCCTGACTATGCAACACATCATGACTGTAGAACGCATACTGACCGTGGATCACATCCTGACTGTAGAATACATCCTGACTGTAGAACATATCCTAACTGTGGATCACATCCTGAATGTGGAACACATCCTGACTGTAGAACACATCCTGACTGTAGAACATATCCTAACTGTGGAACACATCCTGACTGTGGAACACATCCTGACTGTAAAACACATCCTCACTGTGGAACACATCCTGACTGTAGAACACATCCTGACTGTGGAACACATCGTGACTGTAGATCACAACCTGACTGTGGATCACATCCTGACTGTAGAACATATCCTGAATGTAGAACACATCCTGACTCTGGAACACATCCTTACTGTATAACACAAACTGACTGCAGAACACATCGTGACTGTGGGACACATCCTGACTGTGGAACACATCCTGACTGTGGAGCACATCCTGACTGTAGAACACATCCTTACTGTAGAACATATCCTGACTGCAGAACACATCCTGACTGTGGAACACATTGTGACTGTGGAAAACATCCTGACTGTAGAACACATCCTGACTGTGGTACACATCCTGACTGTGGATCACATCCTGACTGTCGCACACATCCTGACTGTTGAACATATCCTGACTATAGTACACATCCTGACTATGCAACACATCATGACTGTAGAACGCATACTGACCGTGGATCACATCCTGACTGTAGAATACATCCTGACTGTAGAACATATCCTAACTGTGGATCACATCCTGACTGTGGAACACATCCTGGCTGTAGCACACATCCTGACTGTTGAACATATCCTGACTATAGTACACATCCTGACTATGCAACACATCATGAATGTAGAACGCATCCTGACCGTGGATCACATCCTGACTGTTGAACACATCCTGACTGTAGAACATATCCTAACTGTGGATCACATCCTGACTGTGGAACACATCCTGACTGTAGAACACATCCTGACTGTAGAACACATCCTGACTGTAGAACACATCCTGACTGTAGAACACGTCCTGACTTTCGAACACATCCTTACAGTGGTATACATCCTGACTGCAGTGCACATGCTGACTGTAGAACGCATCCTGACAGTTGAACACATCCTGGCTGTAGAATGCATCCTCACTTGGATCGCATCCTGGCAGTGGATCACATCCTGACTGTAGAAAACATCCTGACTGCAGATCACATCCTGACTATAGAACAAATCCTGACTGTGGATCACATCCTGACTGTAGAACACATCCTGACTGCAGACCACATCCTGATGGCAGAACACATCGTTTCTGTAGAACACATCCTGACTGTAGAACATATCATAACTTTGGATCACATCCTAACTGTGGAACACATCCTGACTGTAGAACACATCCTGACTGTAGAACATATCCTAACTGTGGAACACATCCTGACTGTAGAACACATCCTCAATGTGGAACATATCCTGACTGTAGATCACATCCTGACTGTAGAACACATCCTGACCGTAGAACACACCTCACTGTGGAACACATCCTGACTGTAGAACACATCCTGACTGTAGAACATACCGTGATGGTGGAAAACATCCTGTCTGTAGAACACATCCTGACTGTCGAACACATCCTGACTGTGGAACAAATCCTGACTGTAGAACACATCCTCACCGTAGAACACATCTTGACTGTAAAACACATCCTGACTGCAGAACACAACCTGACTGTGGATCAAATCCTGACTGTATATCACACACTGACCGTGTATCGTATCCTGAATGTAAAACGCATCCTGACTCTGGAACGCATCCTCACTGTATAACACAACCTGACTGCAGAACACATCCTGACTGTGGGACAAATTCTGACTGTGGAACACATCCTGACTGTAGAACACATCATGCCTGTGGATCACATCCTGTCTTTAGAACACATCCTGACAGTGGAGCACATCCTGACTGTCGAACACATCCTGACTGTAGAACACATCCTTACTGTAGAAGACATCCTGACTGCAGAATACATCCTGACTGTGGAACACATTGTGACTGTGGAACACATCCTGACTGTAGAACACATCCTGACTGTAGAACACATCCTCACTGTGGAACATATCCTGACTGTAGATCACATCCTGACTGTAGAACACATCCTGACTGTAGAACACACCTCACTGTGGAACACATCCTGATTGTAGAACAGATCCTAACTGTGTAACACATCCTGACTGTGGAACACATCCTGACTGTAGAACACATCCTGACTGTAGAACATATCGTGATGGTGGAAAACATCCTTTCTGTAGAACACATCCTGACTGTCGAACACATCCTGACTGTGGAACAAATCCTGACTGTAGAACACATCCTCACCGTAGAACACATCTTGACTGTAAAACACATCCTGACTGCAGAAAACAACCTGACTCTGGATCACATCCTGACTGTATTTCACACACTGACCGTGTATCGTATCCTGATTGTAGAACGCATCCTGACTCTGGAACACATCCTCATGTATAACACAACCTGACTGCAGAACACATCCTGACTGTGGGACAAATTCTGACTGTGGAACACATCCTGACTGTAGAACACTTCATGCCTGTGGATCACATCCTGTCTTTAGAACATATCCTGACAGTGGAGCACATCCTGACTGTCGAACACATCCTGACTGTAGAACACATCCTTACTGTAGAAGACATCCTGACTGCAGAATACATCCTGACTGTGGAACACATTGTGACTGTGGAACACATCCTGACTGTAGAACACATCCTGACTGTGGAACACATCCTGACTGTGGATCACATCCTGACTGTCGCACACATCCTGACTGTGGATCACATCCTGACTGTAGAACATATCCTGAATGTAGAACACATCCTGACTCTGGAACACATCCTTACTGTATAACACAAACTGACTGCAGAACACATCGTGACTGTGGGACACATCCTGACTGTGGAACACATCCTGACTGTGGAGCACATCCTGACTGTAGAACACATCCTTACTGTAGAACATATCCTGACTGCAGAACACATCCTGACTGTGGAACACATTGTGACTGTGGAAAACATCCTGACTGTAGAACACATCCTGACTGTGGTACACATCCTGACTGTGGATCACATCCTGACTGTCGCACACATCCTGACTGTTGAACATATCCTGACTATAGTACACATCCTGACTATGCAACACATCATGACTGTAGAACGCATACTGACCGTGGATCACATCCTGACTGTAGAATACATCCTGACTGTAGAACATATCCTAACTGTGGATCACATCCTGACTGTGGAACACATCCTGGCTGTAGCACACATCCTGACTGTTGAACATATCCTGACTATAGTACACATCCTGACTATGCAACACATCATGAATGTAGAACGCATCCTGACCGTGGATCACATCCTGACTGTTGAACACATCCTGACTGTAGAACATATCCTAACTGTGGATCACATCCTGACTGTGGAACACATCCTGACTGTAGAACACATCCTGACTGTAGAACACATCCTGACTGTAGAACACATCCTGACTGTAGAACACGTCCTGACTTTCGAACACATCCTTACAGTGGTATACATCCTGACTGCAGTGCACATGCTGACTGTAGAACGCATCCTGACAGTTGAACACATCCTGGCTGTAGAATGCATCCTCACTTGGATCGCATCCTGGCAGTGGATCACATCCTGACTGTAGAAAACATCCTGACTGCAGATCACATCCTGACTATAGAACAAATCCTGACTGTGGATCACATCCTGACTGTAGAACACATCCTGACTGCAGACCACATCCTGATGGCAGAACACATCGTTTCTGTAGAACACATCCTGACTGTAGAACATATCATAACTTTGGATCACATCCTAACTGTGGAACACATCCTGACTGTAGAACACATCCTGACTGTAGAACATATCCTAACTGTGGAACACATCCTGACTGTAGAACACATCCTCAATGTGGAACATATCCTGACTGTAGATCACATCCTGACTGTAGAACACATCCTGACCGTAGAACACACCTCACTGTGGAACACATCCTGACTGTAGAACACATCCTGACTGTAGAACATACCGTGATGGTGGAAAACATCCTGTCTGTAGAACACATCCTGACTGTCGAACACATCCTGACTGTGGAACAAATCCTGACTGTAGAACACATCCTCACCGTAGAACACATCTTGACTGTAAAACACATCCTGACTGCAGAACACAACCTGACTGTGGATCAAATCCTGACTGTATATCACACACTGACCGTGTATCGTATCCTGAATGTAAAACGCATCCTGACTCTGGAACGCATCCTCACTGTATAACACAACCTGACTGCAGAACACATCCTGACTGTGGGACAAATTCTGACTGTGGAACACATCCTGACTGTAGAACACATCATGCCTGTGGATCACATCCTGTCTTTAGAACACATCCTGACAGTGGAGCACATCCTGACTGTCGAACACATCCTGACTGTAGAACACATCCTTACTGTAGAAGACATCCTGACTGCAGAATACATCCTGACTGTGGAACACATTGTGACTGTGGAACACATCCTGACTGTAGAACACATCCTGACTGTAGAACACATCCTCACTGTGGAACATATCCTGACTGTAGATCACATCCTGACTGTAGAACACATCCTGACTGTAGAACACACCTCACTGTGGAACACATCCTGATTGTAGAACAGATCCTAACTGTGTAACACATCCTGACTGTGGAACACATCCTGACTGTAGAACACATCCTGACTGTAGAACATATCGTGATGGTGGAAAACATCCTTTCTGTAGAACACATCCTGACTGTCGAACACATCCTGACTGTGGAACAAATCCTGACTGTAGAACACATCCTCACCGTAGAACACATCTTGACTGTAAAACACATCCTGACTGCAGAAAACAACCTGACTCTGGATCACATCCTGACTGTATTTCACACACTGACCGTGTATCGTATCCTGATTGTAGAACGCATCCTGACTCTGGAACACATCCTCATGTATAACACAACCTGACTGCAGAACACATCCTGACTGTGGGACAAATTCTGACTGTGGAACACATCCTGACTGTAGAACACTTCATGCCTGTGGATCACATCCTGTCTTTAGAACATATCCTGACAGTGGAGCACATCCTGACTGTCGAACACATCCTGACTGTAGAACACATCCTTACTGTAGAAGACATCCTGACTGCAGAATACATCCTGACTGTGGAACACATTGTGACTGTGGAACACATCCTGACTGTAGAACACATCCTGACTGTGGAACACATCCTGACTGTGGATCACATCCTGACTGTCGCACACATCCTGACTGTTGAACATATCCTGACTATAGTACACATCCTGACTATGCAACACATCATGACTGTAGAACGCATACTGACCGTGGATCACATCCCGACTGTAGAATACATCCTGACTGTAGAACATATCCTAACTGTGGATCACATCCTGAATGTGGAACACATCCTGACTGTAGAACACATCCTGACTGTAGAACATATCCTAACTGTGGAACACATCCTGACTGTGGAACACATCCTGACTGTAAAACACATCCTCACTGTGGAACACATCCTGACTGTAGAACACATCCTGACTGTGGAACACATCGTGACTGTAGATCACAACCTGACTGTGGATCACATCCTGACTGTAGAACATATCCTGAATGTAGAACACATCCTGACTCTGGAACACATCCTTACTGTATAACACAAACTGACTGCAGAACACACCGTGACTGTGGGACACATCCTGACTGTGGAACACATCCTGACTGTGGAGCACATCCTGACTGTAGAACACATCCTTACTGTAGAACATATCCTGACTGCAGAACACATCCTGACTGTGGAACACATTGTGACTGTGGAAAACATCCTGACTGTAGAACACATCCTGACTGTGGTACACATCCTGACTGTGGATCACATCCTGACTGTCGCACACATCCTGACTGTTGAACATATCCTGACTATAGTACACATCCTGACTATGCAACACATCATGACTGTAGAACGCATACTGACCGTGGATCACATCCTGACTGTAGAATACATCCTGACTGTAGAACATATCCTAACTGTGGATCACATCCTGACTGTGGAACACATCCTGGCTGTAGCACACATCCTGACTGTTGAACATATCCTGACTATAGTACACATCCTGACTATGCAACACATCTTGAATGTAGAACGCATCCTGACCGTGGATCACATCCTGACTGTTGAACACATCCTGACTGTAGAACATATCCTAACTGTGGATCACATCCTGACTGTGGAACACATCCTGACTGTAGAACACATCCTGACTGTAGAACACATCCTGACTGTAGAACACATCCTGACTGTAGAACACGTCCTGACTTTCGAACACATCCTTACAGTGGTACACATCCTGACTGCAGTGCACATGCTGACTGTAGAACGCATCCTGACAGTTGAACACATCCTGGCTGTAGAATGCATCCTCACTTGGATCGCATCCTGGCAGTGGATCACATCCTGACTGTAGAAAACATCCTGACTGCAGATCACATCCTGACTATAGAACAAATCCTGACTGTGGATCACATCCTGACTGTAGAACACATCCTGACTGCAGACCACATCCTGATGGCAGAACACATCGTTTCTGTAGAACACATCCTGACTGTAGAACATATCATAACTTTGGATCACATCCTAACTGTGGAACACATCCTGACTGTAGAACACATCCTGACTGTAGAACATATCCTAACTGTGGAACACATCCTGACTGTAGAACACATCCTCAATGTGGAACATATCCTGACTGTAGATCACATCCTGACTGTAGAACACATCCTGACCGTAGAACACACCTCACTGTGGAACACATCCTGACTGTAGAACACATCCTGACTGTAGAACATACCGTGATGGTGGAAAACATCCTGTCTGTAGAACACATCCTGACTGTCGAACACATCCTGACTGTGGAACAAATCCTGACTGTAGAACACATCCTCACCGTAGAACACATCTTGACTGTAAAACACATCCTGACTGCAGAACACAACCTGACTGTGGATCAAATCCTGACTGTATATCACACACTGACCGTGTATCGTATCCTGAATGTAAAACGCATCCTGACTCTGGAACGCATCCTCACTGTATAACACAACCTGACTGCAGAACACATCCTGACTGTGGGACAAATTCTGACTGTGGAACACATCCTGACTGTAGAACACATCATGCCTGTGGATCACATCCTGTCTTTAGAACACATCCTGACAGTGGAGCACATCCTGACTGTCGAACACATCCTGACTGTAGAACACATCCTTACTGTAGAAGACATCCTGACTGCAGAATACATCCTGACTGTGGAACACATTGTGACTGTGGAACACATCCTGACTGTAGAACACACCCTGACAGTAGAACACATCCTGACTGAGGGACAAATCCTGACTGTGGAACACATCCTGACTGTGGAACACATCCTGACTGTCGAACTCATCCTGACTGTAGAACACATCCTGATTGTAGATCAAATCCTGACTGCAGAACACATCCTGACTGTAAAACACATCCTTACTTTAGAACACATCCTGACTGTGGATCACATGCTGACTTTAGAACACATTCTGAATATAGAAAACATCCTGACTGTCGATCAAATCCTGACTGTAGAACACATCCTGACTGCAGAACACATCCTGACTCTGGAACACATCCTCACTGTATAACACAACCTGACTGCAGAACACGTCCTGACTGAGGGACTCTTCTTGACTGTGGAACACATCCTGACTGTAGAACACATCCTGACTGTAGAACACATCCTGCCTGTGGATCACATCCTGTCTTTAGAACACATCCTGACAGTGGAGCACATCCTGACTGTCGAACACATCCTGACTGTGGAACACGTCCTGACTGTAGCACACATCCTGACTGTGGAACACATCCTGACTGTAGAACACATCTTGACTGTGGAACATATCCTGACTGTAGATCACATCCTGACTGTAGAACACATCCTGACTGTAGAACACACCTCACTGTGGAACACATCCTGATTGTAGAACAGATCCTGACTGTAGAACACTTCCTGACTGTAGAACACATCCTGTCTATGGAACACATCCTGACTGTAGAACACATACTGACTGTAGTACACATCCTGATTGTTGAACATATCCTGACTGTGGATCAAACCCTGACTGTAGAATACATGCTGACTGTAGAAGACATCCTGACTTCAGAACACGTCCTGACTGTGGAACACATCCTGACTGTAGAACACATCTTGACTGTGGATCATATCCTGACTGTAGAAAACATCCTGACTGTCGATCAAATCCTGACTGCAGAACACATCCTGACTGTAGAACACATCCTTACTTTAGAACATATCCTGACTGTGCAGTGCATCCTGACTGTAGAACATATCCTGACTGTAGATCACATCCTGACTTTAGCACATATGCTGACTGTGCAGTACATCCTCACTGTAAAACACATCCTGACTATGGAACACATTCTGACTTTAGAACACATCCTGACTGTAGAACACATCCTGACTGCAGAACACATCCTGACTGTGGATCACATCCTGACTGGAGAAAACATCCTGACTGTTGAACACATACTGACTATCGTACACATCCTGACTGTAGAACACATTTGACTGTAAAACAGATCCTGACTGCAGAATACATCCTGACTGAAAAACACATCCTGACTGTGGAACACATCCTGAAAGTAGAAAACATCCTGACTGTGGAACACATCCTGACTGTAGAACACAGCGTGACTGTGGAACACATCCTGACTGTGGAACACATCCTGACTGTAGAACACAATCTGACTGTGGAACACTTCCTGACTGTCGAACACGTCCTGACTGTAGAAGACATCCTGACCATGGAACATATCCTGACTGTAGAACACATCCTGTCTGTAGAACACAACCTGACTGTGGAACACATCCTGACTGTGGAACACATCCTGACTGTAGAACATATCCTGACTGTAGATCACACCCTGACTGTGGAACACATTCTTTCTGTAGAAACACATCCTGACTGCAGAACACATCCTAACTGTAGAACACACCCTGACTGTGGAACATTTCCTGACAGTAGAAAACATCCTGACTGTAGTACCCATTCTGATTGTGGAACACTTCCTGATTGTAGAACACAATCTGACTGTGGAACACTTCCTGACTGTCGAACACGTCCTGACTGTAGAAGACATCCTGACCATGGAACATATCCTGACTGTAGAACACATCCTGTCTGTAGAACACAACCTGACTGTAGAACACATCCTGATTGGAAAACACATCCTCACTGTGGAACACATCCTGACTGTAGAACACATCCTGACTGTGGAACACATCGTGACAGTAGATCACAACCTGACTGTGGATCACATCCTGACTGTATATCACACACTGACCGTGTATCGCATCCTGATTGTAGAACGCATCCTGACTCTGGAACACATCCTCACTGTATAACACAACCTGACTGCAGAACACATCCTGACTGTGGGACAATCCGGACTGTGGAACACATCCTCACTGTGGAACATATCCTGACTGTAGATCACATCCTGACTGTAGAACACATCCTGACTGTAGAACACACCTCACTGTGGAACACATCCTGATTGTAGAACAGATCCTAACTGTGTAACACATCCTGACTGTGGAACACATCCTGACTGTAGAACACATCCTGACTGTAGAACACACCTCACTGTGGAACACATCCTGACTGTAGAACATATCGTGATGGTGGAAAACATCCTTTCTGTAGAACACATCCTGACTGTCGAACACATCCTGACTGTGGAACAAATCCTGACTGTAGAACACATCCTCACCGTAGAACACATCTTGACTGTAAAACACTTCCTGACTGCAGAAAACAACCTGACTGTGGATCACATCCTGACTGTATACCACACACTGACCCTGTATCGCATCCTGAATGTAGAACATATCCTGATTGTAGAACGCATCCTGACTCTGGAACACATCCTCACTGTATAACACAACCTGACTGCAGAACACATCCTGACTGTAGGACAATCGGGACTGTGGAACACATCCTGACTGTAGAACACATCCTGACTGTAGAACACATCATGCCTGTGGATCACATCCTGTCTTTAGAACACATCCTGACAGTGGAGCACATCCTGACTGTCGAACACATCCTGACTGTAGAACACATCCTTACTGTAGAAGACATCCTGACTGCAGAATACATCCTGACTGTGGAACACATTGTGACTGTGGAACACATCCTGACTGTAGAACACATCCTGACTGTGGAACACATCCTGACTGTGGATCACATCCTGACTGTCGCACACATCCTGACTGTTGAACATATCCTGACTATAGTACACATCCTGACTCTGCAACACATCATGACTGTAGAACGCATACTGACCGTGGATCACATCCTGACTGTAGAATACATCCTGACTGTAGAACATATCCTAACTGTGGATCACATCCTGACTGTGGAACACATCCTGACTGTAGAACACATCCTGACTGTAGAACATATCCTAACTGTGGAACACATCCTGACTGTGGAACACATCCTGACTGTTAAACACATCCTCACTGTGGAACACCTCCTGACTGTAGAACACATCCTGACTGTGGAACACATCCTGACTGTAGATCACAACCTGACTGTCGATCACATCCTGACTGTAGAACATATCCTGAATGTAGAACACATCCTGACTCTGGAACACATCCTTACTGTATAACACAAACTGACTGCAGAACACATCGTGACTGTGGGACACATCCTGACTGTGGAACACATCCTGACTGTGGAGCACATCCTGACTGTAGAACACATCCTTACTGTAGAACACTTCCTGACTGCAGAACACATCCTGACTGTAGAACACTTCATGCCTGTGGATCACATCCTGTCTTTAGAACACATCCTGACAGTGGAGCACATCCTGACTGTCGAACACATCCTGACTGTAGAACACATCCTTACTGTAGAAGACATCCTGACTGCAGAATACATCCTGACCGTGGAACACATTGTGACTGTGGAACACATCCTGACTGTAGAACACATCCTGACTGTGGAACACATCCTGACTGTGGATCACATCCTGACTGTCGCACACATCCTGACTGTTGAACATATCCTGACTATAGTACACATCCTGACTATGCAACACATCATGACTGTAGAACGCATACTGACCGTGGATCACATCCTGACTGTAGAATACATCCTGACTGTAGAACATATCCTAACTGTGGATCACATCCTGACTGTGGAACACATCCTGATTGTAGAACACATCCTGACTGTAGAACACATCCTGACTGAAGAACACATTTTGAATGTGGAACACATTCTGACTAGAAAACATTTTGACTGTGGATCACATCCTGACTGTAGAACACATCCTGACTGTAGAACACTTCCTGACTTTCGAACACATCCTTACAGTGGTACACATCCTGACTGCAGTGCACATGCTGACTGTAGAACGCATCCTGACAGTTGAACACATCCTGGCTGTAGAATGCTTCCTGACTGTGGATCGCATCCTGACAGTGGATCACATCCTAACTGTAGAAAACATCCTGACTGCAGATCACATCCTGACTATAGAACAAATCCTGACTGTGGATCACATCCTGACTGTAGAACACATTCTGATGGCAGAACACATCCTGTCTGTAGAACACATCCTGACTGTAGAACATATCATAAATTTGGATCACATCCTAACTGTGGAACACATCCTGACTGTAGAACACATCCTCACTGTGGAACATATCCTGACTGTGGATCACATCCTGACTGTAGAACATATCCTGACTGTAGAACACTTCCTGACTTTCGAACACATCCTTACAGTGGTACACATCCTGACTGCAGTGCACATCCTGACTGTAGAACGCATCCTGACAGTTGAACACATCCTGGCTGTAGAATGCTTCCTGACTGTGGATCGCATCCTGACAGTGGATCACATCCTAACTGTAGAAAACATCCTGACTGCAGATCACATCCTGACTATAGAACAAATCCTGACTGTGGATCACATCCTGACTGTAGAAAACATCCTGATGGCAGAACACATCCTGTCTGTAGAACACATCCTGACTGTAGAACATATCATAAATTTGGATCACATCCTAACTGTGGAACACATCCTGACTGTAGAACACATCCTGACTGTGGAACACATCATGAATGTAGAACGCATCCTGACCGTGGATCACATCCTGACTGTTGAACACATCCTGACTGTAGAACATATCCTAACTGTGGATCACATCCTGACTGTGGAACACATCCTGACTGTAGAACACATCCTGACTGTAGAACACATCCTGACTGTAGAACACGTCCTGACTTTCGAACACATCCTTACAGTGGTACACATCCTGACTGCAGTGCACATGCTGACTGTAGAACGCATCCTGACAGTTGAACACATCCTGGCTGTAGAATGCATCCTCACTTGGATCGCATCCTGGCAGTGGATCACATCCTGACTGTAGAAAACATCCTGACTGCAGATCACATCCTGACTATAGAACAAATCCTGACTGTGGATCACATCCTGACTGTAGAACACATTCTGATGGCAGAACACATCCTGTCTGTAGAACACATCCTGACTGTAGAACATATCATAAATTTGGATCACATCCTAACTGTGGAACACATCCTGACTGTAGAACACATCCTGACTGTGGAACACATCCTGACTGTAGAACACATCCTCACTGTGGAACATATCCTGACTGTAGATCACATCCTGACTGTAGAACACATCCTGACTGCAGAACACACCTCACTGTGGAACACAACCTGATGGTAGAACAGATCCTAACTGTGGAACACATCCTGACTGTGGAACACATCCTGACTGTGGAACAAATCCTGACTGTAGAACACATCCTCATCGTAGAACACATCTTGACTGTATATCACACACTGACCGTGTATCGCATCCTGAATGTATAACATATCCTGATTGTAGAACGCATCCTGACTCTGGAACACATCCTCCACTGTATAACACAACATGACTGCAGAACACATCCTGACTCTGGGACAAATCCTGACTGTGGAATACATCCTGAAAGTAGAATACATCCTGACTGTAGAACACATCATGCCTGTGGATCACATCCTGTCTTTAGAATATATCCTGACAGTGGAACACATCCTGACGGTAGAACATATCCTGACTGTAGAACACATCCTGACTGTGGAACACATTGTGACAGTGGAACACATCCTGACTGTAGAACACATCCTGACTGTAGAACACATCCTGACTTTCGAACACATCCTTACAGTGGTACACATCCTGACTGCAGTGCACATCCTGAGTGTAGAACGTATCCTGACAGTTGAACACATCCTGGCTGTAGAATGCATCCTGACTGTGGATCGCATCCTGACAGTGGATCACATCCTGACTGTAGAAAACATCCTGACTGCAGATCACATCCTCACTATAGAACACATCCTGACTTTGGATCACATCCTGACTGTATAACACATCCTGACTGCAGAACACATCCTGATGGCAGAACACATCCTGTCTGTAGAACACATCCTGACTGTAGAAAATATCATAACTTTGGATCACATGCTAACTGTGGAACACATCCTGACTGTAGAACACATCGTGACTGTAGAACATATCCTAACTGTGGAACACATCCTGACTGTGGAACACATCCTGACTGTAGAACACACCTCACTGTGGAACACATCCTGATTGTAGAACAGATCCTAACTGTGTAACACATCCTGACTGTGGAACACATCCTGACTGTAGAACACATCCTGACTGTAGAACATATCGTGATGGTGGAAAACATCCTTTCTGTAGAACACATCCTGACTGTCGAACACATCCTGACTGTGGAACAAATCCTGACTGTAGAACACATCCTCACCGTAGAACACATCTTGACTGTAAAACACATCCTGACTGCAGAAAACAACCTGACTCTGGATCACATCCTGACTGTATATCACACACTGACCGTGTATCGCATCCTGATTGTAGAACGCATCCTGACTCTGGAACACATCCTCACTGTATAACACAACCTGACTGCAGAACACATCCTGACTGTGGGACAAATTCTGACTGTGGAACACATCCTGACTGTAGAACACTTCATGCCTGTGGATCACATCCTGTCTTTAGAACACATCCTGACAGTGGAGCACATCCTGACTGTCGAACACATCCTGACTGTAGAACACATCCTTACTGTAGAAGACATCCTGACTGCAGAATACATCCTGACTGTGGAACACATTGTGACTGTGGAACACATCCTGACTGTAGAACACATCCTGACTGTGGAACACATCCTGACTGTGGATCACATCCTGACTGTCGCACACATCCTGACTGTTGAACATATCCTGACTATAGTACACATCCTGACTATGCAACACATCATGACTGTAGAACGCATACTGACCGTGGATCACATCCTGACTGTAGAATACATCCTGACTGTAGAACATATCCTAACTGTGGATCACATCCTGAATGTGGAACACATCCTGACTGTAGAACACATCCTGACTGTAGAACATATCCTAACTGTGGAACACATCCTGACTGTGGAACACATCCTGACTGTAAAACACATCCTCACTGTGGAACACATCCTGACTGTAGAACACATCCTGACTGTGGAACACATCGTGACTGTAGATCACAACCTGACTGTGGATCACATCCTGACTGTAGAACATATCCTGAATGTAGAACACATCCTGACTCTGGAACACATCCTTACTGTATAACACAAACTGACTGCAGAACACATCGTGACTGTGGGACACATCCTGACTGTGGAACACATCCTGACTGTGGAGCACATCCTGACTGTAGAACACATCCTTACTGTAGAACATATCCTGACTGCAGAACACATCCTGACTGTGGAACACATTGTGACTGTGGAAAACATCCTGACTGTAGAACACATCCTGACTGTGGTACACATCCTGACTGTGGATCACATCCTGACTGTCGCACACATCCTGACTGTTGAACATATCCTGACTATAGTACACATCCTGACTATGCAACACATCATGACTGTAGAACGCATACTGACCGTGGATCACATCCTGACTGTAGAATACATCCTGACTGTAGAACATATCCTAACTGTGGATCACATCCTGACTGTGGAACACATCCTGGCTGTAGCACACATCCTGACTGTTGAACATATCCTGACTATAGTACACATCCTGACTATGCAACACATCATGAATGTAGAACGCATCCTGACCGTGGATCACATCCTTACTGTTGAACACATCCTGACTGTAGAACATATCCTAACTGTGGATCACATCCTGACTGTGGAACACATCCTGACTGTAGAACACATCCTGACTGTAGAACACATCCTGACTGTAGAACACATCCTGACTGTAGAACACGTCCTGACTTTCGAACACATCCTTACAGTGGTACACATCCTGACTGCAGTGCACATGCTGACTGTAGAACGCATCCTGACAGTTGAACACATCCTGGCTGTAGAATGCATCCTCACTTGGATCGCATCCTGGCAGTGGATCACATCCTGACTGTAGAAAACATCCTGACTGCAGATCACATCCTGACTATAGAACAAATCCTGACTGTGGATCACATCCTGACTGTAGAACACATCCTGACTGCAGACCACATCCTGATGGCAGAACACATCGTTTCTGTAGAACACATCCTGACTGTAGAACATATCATAACTTTGGATCACATCCTAACTGTGGAACACATCCTGACTGTAGAACACATCCTGACTGTAGAACATATCCTAACTGTGGAACACATCCTGACTGTAGAACACATCCTCAATGTGGAACATATCCTGACTGTAGATCACATCCTGACTGTAGAACACATCCTGACCGTAGAACACACCTCACTGTGGAACACATCCTGACTGTAGAACACATCCTGACTGTAGAACATACCGTGATGGTGGAAAACATCCTGTCTGTAGAACACATCCTGACTGTCGAACACATCCTGACTGTGGAACAAATCCTGACTGTAGAACACATCCTCACCGTAGAACACATCTTGACTGTAAAACACATCCTGACTGCAGAACACAACCTGACTGTGGATCAAATCCTGACTGTATATCACACACTGACCGTGTATCGTATCCTGAATGTAAAACGCATCCTGACTCTGGAACGCATCCTCACTGTATAACACAACCTGACTGCAGAACACATCCTGACTGTGGGACAAATTCTGACTGTGGAACACATCCTGACTGTAGAACACATCATGCCTGTGGATCACATCCTGTCTTTAGAACACATCCTGACAGTGGAGCACATCCTGACTGTCGAACACATCCTGACTGTAGAACACATCCTTACTGTAGAAGACATCCTGACTGCAGAATACATCCTGACTGTGGAACACATTGTGACTGTGGAACATATCCTGACTGTAGAACACATCCTGACTGTAGAACACATCCTCACTGTGGAACATATCCTGACTGTAGATCACATCCTGACTGTAGAACACATCCTGACTGTAGAACACACCTCACTGTGGAACACATCCTGATTGTAGAACAGATCCTAACTGTGTAACACATCCTGACTGTGGAACACATCCTGACTGTAGAACACATCCTGACTGTAGAACATATCGTGATGGTGGAAAACATCCTTTCTGTAGAACACATCCTGACTGTCGAACACATCCTGACTGTGGAACAAATCCTGACTGTAGAACACATCCTCACCGTAGAACACATCTTGACTGTAAAACACATCCTGACTGCAGAAAACAACCTGACTCTGGATCACATCCTGACTGTATATCACACACTGACCGTGTATCGTATCCTGATTGTAGAACGCATCCTGACTCTGGAACACATCCTCACTGTATAACACAACCTGACTGCAGAACACATCCTGACTGTGGGACAAATTCTGACTGTGGAACACATCCTGACTGTAGAACACTTCATGCCTGTGGATCACATCCTGTCTTTAGAACACATCCTGACAGTGGAGCACATCCTGACTGTCGAACACATCCTGACTGTAGAACACATCCTTACTGTAGAAGACATCCTGACTGCAGAATACATCCTGACTGTGGAACACATTGTGACTGTGGAACACATCCTGACTGTAGAACACATCCTGACTGTGGAACACATCCTGACTGTGGATCACATCCTGACTGTCGCACACATCCTGACTGTTGAACATATCCTGACTATAGTACACATCCTGACTATGCAACACATCATGACTGTAGAACGCATACTGACCGTGGATCACATCCTGACTGTAGAATACATCCTGACTGTAGAACATATCCTAACTGTGGATCACATCCTGAATGTGGAACACATCCTGACTGTAGAACACATCCTGACTGTAGAACATATCCTAACTGTGGAACACATCCTGACTGTGGAACACATCCTGACTGTAAAACACATCCTCACTGTGGAACACATCCTGACTGTAGAACACATCCTGACTGTGGAACACATCGTGACTGTAGATCACAACCTGACTGTGGATCACATCCTGACTGTAGAACATATCCTGAATGTAGAACACATCCTGACTCTGGAACACATCCTTACTGTATAACACAAACTGACTGCAGAACACACCGTGACTGTGGGACACATCCTGACTGTGGAACACATCCTGACTGTGGAGCACATCCTGACTGTAGAACACATCCTTACTGTAGAACATATCCTGACTGTTGAACATATCCTGACTATAGTACACATCCTGACTATGCAACACATCATGACTGTAGAACGCATCCTGACTGTGGAACACATTGTGACTGTGGAAAACATCCTGACTGTAGAACACATCCTGACTGTGGTACACATCCTGACTGTGGATCACATCCTGACTGTCGCACACATCCTGACTGTTGAACATATCCTGACTATAGTACACATCCTGACTATGCAACACATCATGACTGTAGAACGCATACTGACCGTGGATCACATCCTGACTGTAGAATACATCCTGACTGTAGAACATATCCTAACTGTGGATCACATCCTGTCTGTGGAACACATCCTGGCTGTAGCACACATCCTGACTGTTGAACATATCCTGACTATAGTACACATCCTGACTATGCAACACATCTTGAATGTAGAACGCATCCTGACCGTGGATCACATCCTGACTGTTGAACACATCCTGACTGTAGAACATATCCTAACTGTGGATCACATCCTGACTGTGGAACACATCCTGACTGTAGAACACATCCTGACTGTAGAACACATCCTGACTGTAGAACACGTCCTGACTTTCGAACACATCCTTACATTGGTACACATCCTGACTGCAGTGCACATGCTGACTGTAGAACGCATCCTGACAGTTGAACACATCCTGGCTGTAGAATGCATCCTCACTTGGATCGCATCCTGGCAGTGGATCACATCCTGACTGTAGAAAACATCCTGACTGCAGATCACATCCTGACTATAGAACAAATCCTGACTGTGGATCACATCCTGACTGTAGAACACATCCTGACTGCAGACCACATCCTGATGGCAGAACACATCGTTTCTGTAGAACACATCCTGACTGTAGAACATATCATAACTTTGGATCACATCCTAACTGTGGAACACATCCTGACTGTAGAACACATCCTGACTGTAGAACATATCCTAACTGTGGAACACATCCTGACTGTAGAACACATCCTCAATGTGGAACATATCCTGACTGTAGATCACATCCTGACTGTAGAACACATCCTGACCGTAGAACACACCTCACTGTGGAACACATCCTGACTGTAGAACACATCCTGACTGTAGAACATACCGTGATGGTGGAAAACATCCTGTCTGTAGAACACATCCTGACTGTCGAACACATCCTGACTGTGGAACAAATCCTGACTGTAGAACACATCCTCACCGTAGAACACATCTTGACTGTAAAACACATCCTGACTGCAGAACACAACCTGACTGTGGATCAAATCCTGACTGTATATCACACACTGACCGTGTATCGTATCCTGAATGTAAAACGCATCCTGACTCTGGAACGCATCCTCACTGTATAACACAACCTGACTGCAGAACACATCCTGACTGTGGGACAAATTCTGACTGTGGAACACATCCTGACTGTAGAACACATCATGCCTGTGGATCACATCCTGTCTTTAGAACACATCCTGACAGTGGAGCACATCCTGACTGTCGAACACATCCTGACTGTAGAACACATCCTTACTGTAGAAGACATCCTGACTGCAGAATACATCCTGACTGTGGAACACATTGTGACTGTGGAACACATCCTGACTGTAGAACACATCCTGACTGTAGAACACATCCTCACTGTGGAACATATCCTGACTGTAGATCACATCCTGACTGTAGAACACATCCTGACTGTAGAACACACCTCACTGTGGAACACATCCTGATTGTAGAACAGATCCTAACTGTGTAACACATCCTGACTGTGGAACACATCCTGACTGTAGAACACATCCTGACTGTAGAACATATCGTGATGGTGGAAAACATCCTTTCTGTAGAACACATCCTGACTGTCGAACACATCCTGACTGTGGAACAAATCCTGACTGTAGAACACATCCTCACCGTAGAACACATCTTGACTGTAAAACACATCCTGACTGCAGAAAACAACCTGACTCTGGATCACATCCTGACTGTATATCACACACTGACCGTGTATCGTATCCTGATTGTAGAACGCATCCTGACTCTGGAACACATCCTCACTGTATAACACAACCTGACTGCAGAACACATCCTGACTGTGGGACAAATTCTGACTGTGGAACACATCCTGACTGTAGAACACTTCATGCCTGTGGATCACATCCTGTCTTTAGAACACATCCTGACAGTGGAGCACATCCTGACTGTCGAACACATCCTGACTGTAGAACACATCCTTACTGTAGAAGACATCCTGACTGCAGAATACATCCTGACTGTGGAACACATTGTGACTGTGGAACACATCCTGACTGTAGAACACATCCTGACTGTGGAACACATCCTGACTGTGGATCACATCCTGACTGTCGCACACATCCTGACTGTTGAACATATCCTGACTATAGTACACATCCTGACTATGCAACACATCATGACTGTAGAACGCATACTGACCGTGGATCACATCCTGACTGTAGAATACATCCTGACTGTAGAACATATCCTAACTGTGGATCACATCCTGAATGTGGAACACATCCTGACTGTAGAACACATCCTGACTGTAGAACATATCCTAACTGTGGAACACATCCTGACTGTGGAACACATCCTGACTGTAAAACACATCCTCACTGTGGAACACATCCTGACTGTAGAACACATCCTGACTGTGGAACACATCGTGACTGTAGATCACAACCTGACTGTGGATCACATCCTGACTGTAGAACATATCCTGAATGTAGAACACATCCTGACTCTGGAACACATCCTTACTGTATAACACAAACTGACTGCAGAACACACCGTGACTGTGGGACACATCCTGACTGTGGAACACATCCTGACTGTGGAGCACATCCTGACTGTAGAACACATCCTTACTGTAGAACATATCCTGACTGTTGAACATATCCTGACTATAGTACACATCCTGACTATGCAACACATCATGACTGTAGAACGCATCCTGACTGTGGAACACATTGTGACTGTGGAAAACATCCTGACTGTAGAACACATCCTGACTGTGGTATACATCCTGACTGTGGATCACATCCTGACTGTCGCACACATCCTGACTGTTGAACATATCCTGACTATAGTACACATCCTGACTATGCAACACATCATGACTGTAGAACGCATACTGACCGTGGATCACATCCTGACTGTAGAATACATCCTGACTGTAGAACATATCCTAACTGTGGATCACATCCTGTCTGTGGAACACATCCTGGCTGTAGCACACATCCTGACTGTTGAACATATCCTGACTATAGTACACATCCTGACTATGCAACACATCTTGAATGTAGAACGCATCCTGACCGTGGATCACATCCTGACTGTTGAACACATCCTGACTGTAGAACATATCCTAACTGTGGATCACATCCTGACTGTGGAACACATCCTGACTGTAGAACACATCCTGACTGTAGAACACATCCTGACTGTAGAACACGTCCTGACTTTCGAACACATCCTTACATTGGTACACATCCTGACTGCAGTGCACATGCTGACTGTAGAACGCATCCTGACAGTTGAACACATCCTGGCTGTAGAATGCATCCTCACTTGGATCGCATCCTGGCAGTGGATCACATCCTGACTGTAGAAAACATCCTGACTGCAGATCACATCCTGACTATAGAACAAATCCTGACTGTGGATCACATCCTGACTGTAGAACACATCCTGACTGCAGACCACATCCTGATGGCAGAACACATCGTTTCTGTAGAACACATCCTGACTGTAAAACATATCATAACTTTGGATCACATCCTAACTGTGGAACACATCCTGACTGTAGAACACATCCTGACTGTAGAACATATCCTAACTGTGGAACACATCCTGACTGTAGAACACATCCTCAATGTGGAACATATCCTGACTGTAGATCACATCCTGACTGTAGAACACATCCTGACCGTAGAACACACCTCACTGTGGAACACATCCTGACTGTAGAACACATCCTGACTGTAGAACATACCGTGATGGTGGAAAACATCCTGTCTGTAGAACACATCCTGACTGTCGAACACATCCTGACTGTGGAACAAATCCTGACTGTAGAACACATCCTCACCGTAGAACACATCTTGACTGTAAAACACATCCTGACTGCAGAACACAACCTGACTGTGGATCAAATCCTGACTGTATATCACACACTGACCGTGTATCGTATCCTGAATGTAAAACGCATCCTGACTCTGGAACGCATCCTCACTGTATAACACAACCTGACTGCAGAACACATCCTGACTGTGGGACAAATTCTGACTGTGGAACACATCCTGACTGTAGAACACATCATGCCTGTGGATCACATCCTGTCTTTAGAACACATCCTGACAGTGGAGCACATCCTGACTGTCGAACACATCCTGACTGTAGAACACATCCTTACTGTAGAAGACATCCTGACTGCAGAATACATCCTGACTGTGGAACACATTGTGACTGTGGAACACATCCTGACTGTAGAACACACCCTGACAGTAGAACACATCCTGACTGAGGGACAAATCCTGACTGTGGAACACATCCTGACTGTGGAACACATCCTGACTGTCGAACTCATCCTGACTGTAGAACACATCCTGATTGTAGATCAAATCCTGACTGCAGAACACATCCTGACTGTAAAACACATCCTTACTTTAGAACACATCCTGACTGTGGATCACATGCTGACTTTAGAACACATTCTGAATATAGAAAACATCCTGACTGTCGATCAAATCCTGACTGTAGAACACATCCTGACTGCAGAACACATCCTGACTCTGGAACACATCCTCACTGTATAACACAACCTGACTGCAGAACACGTCCTGACTGAGGGACTCTTCTTGACTGTGGAACACATCCTGACTGTAGAACACATCCTGACTGTAGAACACATCCTGCCTGTGGATCACATCCTGTCTTTAGAACACATCCTGACAGTGGAGCACATCCTGACTGTCGAACACATCCTGACTGTGGAACACGTCCTGACTGTAGCACACATCCTGACTGTGGAACACATCCTGACTGTAGAACACATCTTGACTGTGGAACATATCCTGACTGTAGATCACATCCTGACTGTAGAACACATCCTGACTGTAGAACACACCTCACTGTGGAACACATCCTGATTGTAGAACAGATCCTGACTGTAGAACACTTCCTGACTGTAGAACACATCCTGTCTATGGAACACATCCTGACTGTAGAACACATACTGACTGTAGTACACATCCTGATTGTTGAACATATCCTGACTGTGGATCAAACCCTGACTGTAGAATACATGCCAACTGTAGAAGACATCCTGACTTCAGAACACGTCCTGACTGTGGAACACATCCTGACTGTAGAACACATCTTGACTGTGGATCATATCCTGACTGTAGAACACATCCTGACTGTAGATCAAACCCTGACTGTAGAACACATGCTGACTGTAGAACACATCCTGATTTAAGAAAACATCCTGACTGTGGAACACATCCTGACTGTAGAACACATCCTGACTGTGGAACACATCCTGACTGTAGAACACATCCTGACTGTAGAAAACATCCTGACTGTCGATCAAATCCTGACTGCAGAACACATCCTGACTGTAGAACACATCCTTACTTTAGAACATATCCTGACTGTGCAGTGCATCCTGACTGTAGAACATATCCTGACTGTAGATCACATCCTGACTTTAGCACATATGCTGACTGTGCAGTACATCCTCACTGTAAAACACATCCTGACTATGGAACACATTCTGACTTTAGAACACATCCTGACTGTAGAACATATCCTGACTGCAGAACACATCCTGACTGTGGATCACATCCTGACTGGAGAACACATCCTGACTGTTGAACACATACTGACTATCGTACACATCCTGACTGTAGAACACATTTGACTGTAAAACAGATCCTGACTGCAGAATACATCCTGACTGAAAAACACATCCTGACTGTGGAACACATCCTGAAAGTAGAAAACATCCTGACTGTGGAACACATCCTGACTGTAGAACACAGCCTGACTCTGGAACACATCCTTACTGTATAACACAAACTGACTGCAGAACACACCGTGACTGTGGGACACATCCTGACTGTGGAACACATCCTGACTGTGGAGCACATCCTGACTGTAGAACACATCCTTACTGTAGAACATATCCTGACTGTTGAACATATCCTGACTATAGTACACATCCTGACTATGCAACACATCATGACTGTAGAACGCATCCTGACTGTGGAACACATTGTGACTGTGGAAAACATCCTGACTGTAGAACACATCCTGACTGTGGTACACATCCTGACTGTGGATCACATCCTGACTGTCGCACACATCCTGACTGTTGAACATATCCTGACTATAGTACACATCCTGACTATGCAACACATCATGACTGTAGAACGCATACTGACCGTGGATCACATCCTGACTGTAGAATACATCCTGACTGTAGAACATATCCTAACTGTGGATCACATCCTGACTGTGGAACACATCCTGGCTGTAGCACACATCCTGACTGTTGAACATATCCTGACTATAGTACACATCCTGACTATGCAACACATCTTGAATGTAGAACGCATCCTGACCGTGGATCACATCCTGACTGTTGAACACATCCTGACTGTAGAACATATCCTAACTGTGGATCACATCCTGACTGTGGAACACATCCTGACTGTAGAACACATCCTGACTGTAGAACACATCCTGACTGTAGAACACATCCTGACTGTAGAACACGTCCTGACTTTCGAACACATCCTTACAGTGGTACACATCCTGACTGCAGTGCACATGCTGACTGTAGAACGCATCCTGACAGTTGAACACATCCTGGCTGTAGAATGCATCCTCACTTGGATCGCATCCTGGCAGTGGATCACATCCTGACTGTAGAAAACATCCTGACTGCAGATCACATCCTGACTATAGAACAAATCCTGACTGTGGATCACATCCTGACTGTAGAACACATCCTGACTGCAGACCACATCCTGATGGCAGAACACATCGTTTCTGTAGAACACATCCTGACTGTAAAACATATCATAACTTTGGATCACATCCTAACTGTGGAACACATCCTGACTGTAGAACACATCCTGACTGTAGAACATATCCTAACTGTGGAACACATCCTGACTGTAGAACACATCCTCAATGTGGAACATATCCTGACTGTAGATCACATCCTGACTGTAGAACACATCCTGACCGTAGAACACACCTCACTGTGGAACACATCCTGACTGTAGAACACATCCTGACTGTAGAACATACCGTGATGGTGGAAAACATCCTGTCTGTAGAACACATCCTGACTGTCGAACACATCCTGACTGTGGAACAAATCCTGACTGTAGAACACATCCTCACCGTAGAACACATCTTGACTGTAAAACACATCCTGACTGCAGAACACAACCTGACTGTGGATCAAATCCTGACTGTATATCACACACTGACCGTGTATCGTATCCTGAATGTAAAACGCATCCTGACTCTGGAACGCATCCTCACTGTATAACACAACCTGACTGCAGAACACATCCTGACTGTGGGACAAATTCTGACTGTGGAACACATCCTGACTGTAGAACACATCATGCCTGTGGATCACATCCTGTCTTTAGAACACATCCTGACAGTGGAGCACATCCTGACTGTCGAACACATCCTGACTGTAGAACACATCCTTACTGTAGAAGACATCCTGACTGCAGAATACATCCTGACTGTGGAACACATTGTGACTGTGGAACACATCCTGACTGTAGAACACACCCTGACAGTAGAACACATCCTGACTGAGGGACAAATCCTGACTGTGGAACACATCCTGACTGTGGAACACATCCTGACTGTCGAACTCATCCTGACTGTAGAACACATCCTGATTGTAGATCAAATCCTGACTGCAGAACACATCCTGACTGTAAAACACATCCTTACTTTAGAACACATCCTGACTGTGGATCACATGCTGACTTTAGAACACATTCTGAATATAGAAAACATCCTGACTGTCGATCAAATCCTGACTGTAGAACACATCCTGACTGCAGAACACATCCTGACTCTGGAACACATCCTCACTGTATAACACAACCTGACTGCAGAACACGTCCTGACTGAGGGACTCTTCTTGACTGTGGAACACATCCTGACTGTAGAACACATGCTGACTGTAGAACACATCCTGATTTAAGAAAACATCCTGACTGTGGAACACATCCTGACTGTAGAACACATCCTGACTGTGGAACACATCCTGACTGTAGAACACATCCTGACTGTAGAAAACATCCTGACTGTCGATCAAATCCTGACTGCAGAACACATCCTGACTGTAGAACACATCCTTACTTTAGAACATATCCTGACTGTGCAGTGCATCCTGACTGTAGAACATATCCTGACTGTAGATCACATCCTGACTTTAGCACATATGCTGACTGTGCAGCACATCCTCACTGTAAAACACATCCTGACTATGGAACACATTCAGACTTTAGAACACATCCTGACTGTAGAACACATCCTTACTGCAGAACACATCCTGACTGTGGATCACATCCTGACTGGAGAACACATCCTGACTGTTGAACACATACTGACTATCGTACACATCCTGACTGTAGAACACATTTGACTGTAAAACAGATCCTGACTGCAGAATACATCCTGACTGAAAAACACATCCTGACTGTGGAACACATCCTGAAAGTAGAAAACATCCTGACTGTGGAACACATCCTGACTGTAGAACACAGCGTGACTGTGGAACACATCCTGACTGTGGAACACATCCTGACTGTAGAACACAATCTGACTGTGGAACACTTCCTGACTGTCGAACACGTCCTGACTGTAGAAGACATCCTGACCATGGAACATATCCTGACTGTAGAACACATCCTGTCTGTAGAACACAACCTGACTGTGGAACACATCCTGACTGTGGAACACATCCTGACTGTAGAACATATCCTGACTGTAGATCACACCCTGACTGTGGAACACATTCTTTCTGTAGAAACACATCCTGACTGCAGAACACATCCTAACTGTAGAACACACCCTGACTGTGGAACATTTCCTGACAGTAGAAAACATCCTGACTGTAGTACCCATTCTGATTGTGGAACACGTCCTGACTGTAGAAGACATCCTGATCATGGAACATATCCTGACTGTAGAACACATCCTGTCTGTAGAACACAACCTGACTGTGGAACACATCCTGACTGTAAAACACATCCTCACTGTGGAACACATCCTGACTGTAGAACACATCCTGACTGTGGAACACATCTTGACAGTAGATCACAACCTGACTGTGGATCACATCCTGACTGTAGAACATATCCTGAATGTAGAACACTTCCTGTCTCTGGAACACATCCTTACTGTATAACACAAACTGACTGCAGAACACATCGTGACTGTGGGACACATCCTGACTGTGGAACACATCCTGACTGTGGAGCACATCCTGACTGTAGAACACATCCTTACTGTAGAACACATCCTGACTGCAGAACACATCCTGACTGTGGAACACATTGTGACTGTGGAAAACATCCTGACTGTAGAACACATCCTGACTGTGGTACACATCCTGACTGTGGATCACATCCTGACTGTCGCACACATCCTGACGGTTGAACATATCCTGACTATAGTACACATCCTGACTATGCAACACATCATGACTGTAGAACGCATACTGACGGTGGATCACATCCTGACTGTAGAATACATCCTGACTGTAGAACATATCCTAACTGTGGATCACATCCTGACTGTGGAACACATCCTGGCTGTAGCACACATCCTGACTGTTGAACATATCCTGACTATAGTACACATCCTGACTATGCAACACATCATGAATGTAGAACGCATCCTGACCGTGGATCACATCCTGACTGTTGAACACATCCTGACTGTAGAACATATCCTAACTGTGGATCACATCCTGACTGTGGAACACATCCTGACTGTAGAACACATCCTGACTGGAGAACACATTTTGACTGTGGAACACATTCTGACTAGAAAACATCTTGACTGTGGATCACATCCTGACTGTAGAACACATCCTGACTGTAGAACACGTCCTGACTTTCGAACACATCCTTACAGTGGTACACATCCTGACTGCAGTGCACATGCTGACTGTAGAACGCATCCTGACAGTTGAACACATCCTGGCTGTAGAATGCATCCTCACTGTGGATCGCATCCTGACAGTGGATCACATCCTGACTGTAGAAAACATCCTGACTGCAGATCACATCCTGACTATAGAACAAATCCTGACTGTGGATCACATCCTGACTGTAGAACACATCCTGACTGCAGAACACATCCTGATGGCAGAACACATCGTTTCTGTAGAACACATCCTGACTGTAGAACATATCATAACTTTGGATCACATCCTAACTGTGGAACACATCCTGACTGTAGAACACATCCTGACTGTAGAACATATCCTAACTGTGGAACACATCCTGACTGTAGAACACATCCTCAATGTGGAACATATCCTGACTGTAGATCACATCCTGACTGTAGAACACATCCTGACCGTAGAACACACCTCACTGTGGAACACATCCTGACTGTAGAACACATCCTGACTGTAGAACATACCGTTATGGTGGAAAACATCCTGTCTGTACAACACATCCTGACTGTCGAACACATCCTGACTGTGGAACAAATCCTGACTGTAGAACACATCCTCACCGTAGAACACATCTTGACTGTAAAACACATCCTGACTGCAGAACACAACCTGACTGTGGATCAAATCCTGACTGTATATCACACACTGACCGTGTATCGTATCCTGAATGTAAAACGCATCCTGACTCTGGAACGCATCCTCACTGTATAACACAACCTGACTGCAGAACACATCCTGACTGTGGGACAAATTCTGACTGTGGAACACATCCTGACTGTAGAACACATCATGCCTGTGGATCACATCCTGTCTTTAGAACATCCTGACAGTGGAGCACATCCTGACTGTCGAACACATCCTGACTGTAGAACACATCCTTACTGTAGAAGACATCCTGACTGCAGAATACATCCTGACTGTGGAACACATCGTGACTGTGGAACACATCCTGACTGTGGAACACATCCTGACTGTCGAACTCATCCTGACTGTAGAATACATCCTGATTGTAGAAAACATCCTGACTGTCGATCAAATCCTGACTGCAGAACACATCCTGACTGTAGAACACATCCTTACTTTAGAACACATCCTGACTGTGGATCACATGCTGACTTTAGAACACATTCTGAATATAGAAAACATCCTGACTGTCGATCAAATCCTGACTGTAGAACACATCCTGACTGCAGAACACATCCTGACTCTGGAACACATCCTCACTGTATAACACAACCTGACTGCAGAACACGTCCTGACTGAGGGACTCTTCTTGACTGTGGAACACATCCTGACTGTAGAACACATCCTGACTGTAGAACACATCCTGCCTGTGGATCACATCCTGTCTTTAGAACACATCCTGACAGTGGAGCACATCCTGACTGTCGAACACATCCTGACTGTGGAACACGTCCTGACTGTAGCACACATCCTGACTGTGGAACACATCCTGACTGTAGAACACATCTTGACTGTGGAACATATCCTGACTGTAGATCACATCCTGACTGTAGAACACATCCTGACTGTAGAACACACCTCACTGTGGAACACATCCTGATTGTAGAACAGATCCTGACTGTAGAACACTTCCTGACTGTAGAAAACATCCTGTCTATGGAACACATCCTGACTGTAGAACACATACTGACTGTAGTACACATCCTGATTGTTGAACATATCCTGACTGTGGATCAAACCCTGACTGTAGAATACATGCTGACTGTAGAAGACATCCTGACTTCAGAACACGTCCTGACTGTGGAACACATCCTGACTGTAGAACACATCTTGACTGTGGATCATATCCTGACTGTAGAACACATCCTGACTGTGGATCAAACCCTGACTGTAGAACACATGCTGACTGTAGAACACATCCTGATTTAAGAAAACATCCTGACTGTGGAACACATCCTGACTGTAGAACACATCCTGACTGTGGAACACATCCTGACTGTAGAACACATACTGACTGTAGAAAACATCCTGACTGTCGATCAAATCCTGACTGCAGAACACATCCTGACTGTAGAACACATCCTTACTTTAGAACATATCCTGACTGTGCAGTGCATCCTGACTGTAGAACATATCCTGACTGTAGATCACATCCTGTCTTTAGAACATATGCTGACTGTGCAGTACATCCTCACTGTAAAACACATCCTGACTGTGGATCACATCCTGACTGGAGAACACATCCTGACTGTTGAACACATACTGACTATCGTACACATCCTGACTGTAGAACACATTTGACTGTAAAACAGATCCTGACTGCAGAACACATCCTGACTGAAAAACACATCCTGACTGTGGAACACATCCTGAAAGTAGAAAACATCCTGACTGTGGAACACATCCTGACTGTAGAACACAGCGTGACTGTGGAACACATCCTGACTGTGGAACACATCCTGACTGTAGAACACAATCTGACTGTGGAACACTTCCTGACTGTCGAACACGTCCTGACTGTAGAAGACATCCTGAACATGGAACATATCCTGACTGTAGAACACATCCTGTGGGTAGAACACAACCTGACTGTGGAACACATCCTGACTGTGGAACACATCCTGACTGTAGAACACATCCTGACTGTAGATCACACCCTGACTGTGGAACACATTCTTTCTGTAGAAACACATCCTGACTGCAGAACACATCTTAACTGTAGAACACACCCTGACTGTGGAACACTTCCTGACAGTAGAAAACATCCTGACTGTAGTACCCATTCTGATTGTGGAACACTTCCTGACTGTAGAACACATCCTGTCTGTAGAACACTTCCTGACTGTGGATCCCATCCTGACTGTAGAATACATCCTGAATGTAGAACACATGCTGACTGTAGAACACATCCAAACTGTGGAAAACATCCTGACTGTGGATCACCTCCTGACTGTAGAACACATCCAGACTATGGAACACATCCTGACTGTGGAACACTTCCTGACAGTAGAACACATTCTGACTGTAGAACACATTCTGACTGTGGAACACATCCTAACTGTAGAACACATCCTCACTATGGAACACATCCTGACTGTAGAAACATAGAAACATAGAAAATAGGTGCAGGAGTAGGCCATTCGACACCTCTAGCCTGCACCGCCATTCAATGAGTTCATGGCTGAAGATGAAACTTCAGTACCCCATTCCTGCTTTCGCACCATACCCCTTGATTCCCCTAGTAGTAAGGACTTCATCGAACTCCTTTTTGAATATATTTAGTGAATTGACCTCAACAACTTTCTGTGGTAGAGAATTCCACAGGTTCACCACTCTCTGGGTGAAGAATTTCCTCCTCATCTCGGTCCTAAATGGCTTCCCCCTTATCCTTAGACTGTGTCCCCTTGTTCTGGACTTCCCCAACTTTGGGAACATTCTTCCTGCATCTAACCTGTCTAACCGCGTTAGAATTGTAAACGTTTCTATGAGGTCCCCTCTCATTCTTCTGAACTCCAGTGAATACAAGCCCAGTTGATCCAGTCTTTCTTGATAGGTCAGTCCCGCCATCCCGGGAACCAGTCTTGTGTACCTTCGCTGCACTCCCTAAATAGCAAGAATGTCCTTCCTCAGGTTAGGAGACCAAAACTGTACACAATACTCCAGATGTGGCCTCACCACGGCCCTGTACAATTGTAGCAACACCTCCCTGCCCCTGTACTCAAATCCCCTCGCTATGAAGGCCAACATGCCATTTTCTTTCTTAACCGCCTGCTGTACCTGCATGCCAACCTTCAATGACTGATGTACCATGACACCCAGGTCTCACTACACCTCCCCTTTTCCTAATCTGTCACCATTCAGATAATAGTCTGTCTCTCTGTTTTTATCACCAAAGTGGATAACCTCACATTTATCCACATTATACTTCATCTGCCATGCATTTGCCCACTCACCTAACTTATCCAAGTCTCTCTGCAGCCTCATAGCATCGTCCTCGCAGCTCACACTGCCACCCAACTTAGTGTCATCCGCAAATTTGGAGATACTACATTTAATCCCCTCGTCTAAATCATTAATGTACAGTGTAAACAGCTGGGGCCCCAACACAGAACCTGGCGGTACCCCACTAATCACTGCCTGCCATTCTGAAAAGTCCCCATTTACTCCTACTCTTTGCTTCCTGTCTGACAACCAGTTCTCAATCCGTGTCAGCACACTACCCCCAATCGCATGTGCTTTAACTTTGCACATTAATCTCTTGTGTGGGACCTTGTCGAAAGCCTTCTGAAAGTCCAAATATACCACATCAACTGGTTCTCCCTTGTCCACTCTACTGGAAACATCCTCAAAAAATTCCAAAAGATTTGTCAAGCATGATATCCCTTTCACAAATCCATGCTGACTTGGACCTATCATATTACCTCTTTCCAAATGCACTGTTTTGACATCCTTAATAATTGATTCCATCATTTTACCCACTACCGATGTCAGTCTGACCGGTTTATAATTCCCTGTTTTCTCTATCCCTCCTTTTTTAAAAAGTGGGGTTACATTGGGTACCCTCCACTCCATAGGAACTGATCCAGAGTCAATGGAATGTTGGAAAATGACTGTCAATGCATCCACTATTTCCAAGACCACCTCATTAAGTACTCTGGGATGCAGTCCATCAGGCCCTGGGGATTTATCGGCCTTCAATCCCATCAATTTCCCCAACACAATTTCCCGACTAATAAGGATTTCCCTCAGTTCCTCCTCCTTACTAGACAATCCGAACCCTTTTATATCCGGAAGGTTGTTTGTGTCCTCCTCAGTGAATACCGAACCAAAGTACTTGTTCAATTAGTAATCCATTTCTTTGTTCCCCGTTATGACTTCCGTTGATTCTGACTGCAGGGGACCTACGTTTGTCTTTACTAACCTTTTTCTCTTTACATATCAATAGAAACTTTTGCAATCCTTCTTAATGTTCCCTGCAAGCTTCTTCTCGTACTCCATTTTCCCTGCCCTAATCAAACCGTTTGTCCTCTTCTGCTGAGTTCTAAATTTCTCCCAGACCCAGGGATCGCTGCTATTTCTGGCCAATTTGTATGCCACTTCCTTGGCTTTAATGCTATCCCTGATTTCGCTTAGAACACATCCTGTCTGTAGAACACATCCTGAATGTAGAACACATCCTGACTGTGGATCACATCCTGACTGTGGAACACAGCCTGATTGTGGATCACATCCTGACTGTGGAACACATCCTGACTGCGCTTCATATCCTGACTGTGGAAAAAATCCTGTCTGTAGAACACATCCTGACTGCACAACACTACCTGACTGGATCACATCCTGACGGTAGAACACATCCTGTCTGTAGAACACATCCTGACTGTGGATCACATCCTGACTGTAGAATACATCCTGAATGTAGAACACATCCTGACTGTGGATCACATCCTGACTGTAGAACACATCCAGGCTATGAAACACATCCTGACTGTGGAACACGTCCTGACTGTGGAACACATCCTGACTGTGGAACACATGCTGACTGCAGAACACATCCTGACTGTGGAACACATCCTGACTGTAGAATACATCCTGACTGTAGATCACACCCTGACTGTGGAACACATTCGTTCTGTAGAAACACATCCTGACTGCAGAACACTTCCTAACTGTGGAACACAACCTGACTGTGGGACACATTCTGACTGTGGCTCACATCCTGACTGTAGAACATATCCTGACTGTAGTTCATATCCTGACTGCAAAACACATCCTGACTGTATAACACAACCTGACTGCAGAACACATCCTGACGGCAGAACACATCCTGTTTGTGGATCACATCCTGAGTGTGGAACACATCCTGAAAGTAGAACACATCCTGACAGCAGAACACATCCTGACGCAGAACACATCCTGTTTGTGGATCACTTCCAGACTGTAGGACACATCCTGACTGCAGAACACATCCTGATGGTAGAACTAATCCTGGCTGTAAAACACATCCTGACTGTAGAATACATCCTGAATGTAGAACACATCCTGACTGTGGAACACATCCTGACTGTAGAACACATCCTGACTGTAGAACACATCCTGAGTGTGGAACACATCCTGTCTGTAGAACACATCCTGACTGTAGTACACATCCTGATTGTTGAACATATCCTGACTGTGGATCAAACCCTGACTGTAGAACACATGCTGACTGTAGAAAACATCCTGACTTCAGAACACATCCTGACTGTGCAACACATCCTGACTGCAGAACAAATCTTGACTGTAGAACACATCCTGACTGTAAAACACATCCTGACTGTAGAACACATCCTGACTGTAGAACACATCCTGACTGTTGATCAAATCCTGACTCTAGAAAACATCTTGACTGTGGATCACATCCTGACTGTAGAGCACATCCTGACTGTGGATCACATCCTGACTGTGGATCACATCCTGACTGTGGAACACATCCTGACTTTAGAACATATCCTGACTGTGCAGTACATCCTCACTGTAAAACATATCCTGACTATGGAACACATTCTGACTTTAGAACACATCCTGACTGTAGAACACATCCTGACTGCAGAACACATCCTGACTGTGGATCACATCCTGACTGGAGAAAACATCCTGACTGTTGAACACATACTGACTATCGTACACATCCTGACTGTAGAACACATTTGACTGTAAAACAGATCCTGACTGCAGAACACATCCTGACTGAAAAACACATCCTGACTGTGGAACACATCCTGAAAGTAGAAAACATCCTGACTGTGGAACACATCCTGACTGTAGAACACAGCGTGACTGTGGAACACATCCTGACTGTGGAACACATCCTGACTGTAGAACACAATCTGACTGTGGAACACTTCCTGACTGTCGAACACGTCCTGACTGTAGAAGACATCCTGACCATGGAACATATCCTGACTGTAGAACACATCCTGTGGGTAGAACACAACCTGACTGTGGAACACATCCTGACTGTGGAACACATCCTGACTGTAGAACACATCCTGACTGTAGATCACACCCTGACTGTGGAACACATTCTTTCTGTAGAAACACATCCTGACTGCAGAACACATCCTAACTGTAGAACACACCCTGACTGTGGAACATTTCCTGACAGTAGAAAACATCCTGACTGTAGTACCCATTCTGATTGTGGAACACTTCCTGACTGTAGAACACAATCTGACTGTGGAACACTTCCTGACAGTCGAACACGTCCTGACTGTAGAAGACATCCTGACCATGGAACATATCCTGACTGTAGAACACATCCTGTCTGTAGAACACAACCTGACTGTGGAACACATCCTGACTGTAAAACACATCCTCACTGTGGAACACATCCTGACTGTAGAACACATCCTGACTGTGGAACACATCGTGACAGTAGATCACAACCTGACTGTGGATCACATCCTGACTGTAGAACATATCCTGAATGTAGAACACATCCTGACTCTGGAACACATCCTTACTGTATAACACAAACTGACTGCAGAACACATCGTGACTGTGGGACACATCCTGACTGTGGAACACATCCTGACTGTGGAGCACATCCTGACTGTAGAACACATCCTTACTGTAGAACACATCCTGACTGCAGAACACATCCTGACTGTGGAACACAGCCTGACTGTGGATCACATCCTGACTGTAGAACATTTCCAGACTATCAAACACATCCTCACTGTGGAACACTTCCTGACAGTAGAACGCATCCTGACTCTGGAACACATCCTCACTGTGCTTCATATCCTGACTGTGGAAAAAATCCTGTCTGCTGAACACATCCTGACTGCACAACACTACCTGACTGGATCACATCCTGACGGTAGAACACATCCTGTCTGTAGAACACATCCTGACTGTGGATCACATCCTGACGGTAGAATACATACTGAATGTAGAACACATCCTGACTGTGGATCACATCCTGACTGTGGAACACATCCTGACTGTGGAACACTTCCTGACAGTAGAACACATCCTGACTGTAGAACACATCCAGGCTATGGAACACATCCTGACTGTGTAACACTTCCTGACTGTAGAATACATCCTGAATGTAGAACACATCCTGACTGTGGATCACATCCTGACTGTGGATCACATCCTGACTGTGGAACACATCCTGACTGTGGATAACATCCTGACTGTAGAACACATCCAGGCTATGGAACACATCCTGACTGTGGAACACGTCCTGACAGTAGAACACATCCTGGCTGTAGAACACATCCTGACTGTAGAACACAACCTGACTGTGGAACACATCCTGACTGTGGAACACATCCTGACTGTAGAATACATCCTGACTGTAGATCACACCCTGACTGTGGAACACATTCTTTCTGTAGAAACACATCCTGACTGCAGAACACATCCTAACTGTAGAACACAACCTGACTGTTGGACACATTCTGACTGTGGCTCACATCCTGACTGTAGAACATATCCTGACTGTAGAACACACACTGACTGCAAAACACATCCTGACTGTATAACACAACCTGAATGCAGAACACATCCTGACGGCAGAACACATCCTGTTTGTGGATCACATTCTGAGTGTGGAACACATCCTGAAAGTAGAACACATCCGGACAGCAGAACACATCTTGACGGCAGAACACATCCTGTTTGTGGATCACGTCCTGACTGTAGGACACATCCTGACTGCAGAACACTTCCTGATGGTAGAACAAATCATGTCTGCAAAACACATCCTGACTGTGGATCACATCCTGACTGCAAAACACATCCTGACTGTGGATCACATCCTGACTGTAGAATACATCCTGAATGTAGAACACATCCTGACTGTAGAACACATCCTGACTGTGGATCACATCCTGACTGTGGATCACATCCTGACTGTGGAACACATCCTGACTGTGGATCACCTCCTGACTGTAGAACACATCCAGACTATGGAACACATCCTGACCGTGGAACACATCCTGACTGTAGAACACATCCTGACTGTAGAACACATCCTGACTGTAGATCACTTCCTGACTGTAGAACACTTCCTGACTGTAGAACACATCCTGTCTATGGAACACATCCTGACTGTAGAACACATCCTGACTGTAGTACACATGCTGACTGTTGAACACATCCTGACTGTGGATCAAACCCTGACTGTAGAACACATGCTGATGTAGAACACATCCTGACTGTAGAACACATCCTGTCTGTAGAACACATCCTGACTGTGGATCACATCCTGACTGTGGAACACATGCTGACTGCAGAACACATCCTGACTGTGGAACATATCCTGACTGTAGAACATATCCTGACTGTAGATCACACCCTGACTGTGGAACACATTCTTTCTGTAGAAACACATCCTGACTGCAGAACACATCCTAACTGTAGAACACAACCTGACTGTGGGACACATTCTGACTGTGGCTCACATCTTGACTGTAGAACATATCCTGACTTTAGAACACATCCTGACTGCAAAACACATCCTGACTATATAACACAACCTGACTGCAGAACACATCCTGACGGCAGAACACATCCTGTTTGTGGTTCACATCCTGAGTGTGGAACACATCCTGAAAGTAGAACACATCCTGACAGCAGAACACATCCTGACTGCAGAACACATCCTGTTTGTGGATCAAGTCCTGACTGTGGATCAAATCCTGACTGTCGAACACATCCTGACTGTAGAACACATCCTGACTTTAGAACATATCCTGACTGTGCAGTACATCCTCACTGTAAAACACATCCTGACTATGGAACACATTCAGACTTTAGGACACATCCTGACTATAGAACACATCCTGACTGCAGAACACATACTGACTATCGGACACATCCTGAGTGTAGAACACATCTTGACTGCAAAACAGATCCTGACTGCAGAACACATCCTGACCGTGGAACACATCCTGACTGTAGAACACATCCTGTCTGTAGACCACATCCTGACTGCGGATCACATCCTGACTGTAGAATACATCCTGAATGTAGAACACATCCTGACCGTGGAACACATCCTCACTGTGGTCCACATCCTGAAAGTAGAAAACATCCTGACTGTGGAACACATCCTGACTGTAGAACACAGCGTGACTGTGGAACACATCCTGACTGTGGAACATATCGTGACTGTAGAACACAATCTGACTTTGGAACACTTCCTGACTGTCCAACACGTCCTGATTGTAGAAGACATCCTGACAATGGAACACATCCTGACTGTAGAACACATCTTGTCTGTAGAACACATCCTGACTGTGGAACACATCCTGACTGTAGAACACAGCGTGACTGTAGAACACATCCTGACTGTGGAACACATCCTGACTGTAGAACACAATCTGAATGTGGAACACATCCTGACTGTAGAACACAACCTGACTGTGGAACACATCCTGACTGTGGAACACATCCTGACTGTAGAACACAACCTGACTGTAGATCACTCCCTGACTGTGGAACACATTCTTTCTGTAGAAACACATCCTGACTGCCGAACACCATCTGAATGTGGAACACATCCTGACTGTAGAACACAACCTGACTGTGGAACACATCCTGACTGTGGAACACATCCTGACTGTAGAACACAACCTGACTGTAAATCACTCCCTGACTGCCGAACACATCCTAACTGTAGAACACACCCTGACTGTGGAACACTTCCTGACAGTAGAACACATCCTGACTGTAGTACACATTCTGATTGTGGAACACTTCCTGACTGTAGAACACATCCTGACTGTGGATCACATCGTGACTGTGGAACACTTCCTGACTGTGGATCACCTCCTGACTGTAGAAAACATCCAGACTATGGAACACATCCTGACTGTGGAACACTTCCTGACAGTAGAACACATCCTGACTGTAGAACACATCCTGACTGTGGAACACTTCCTGACAGTAGAACACATCCTGACTGTAGAACACATTCTGACTGTAGAACACATCCTAACTGTAGAACACATCCTCACTATGGAACACATCCTGACTGTAGAAACATAGAAACATAGAAAATAGGTGCAGGAGTAGGCCATTCAACACTTCTAGCCTGCACCGCCATTCAATGAGTTCATGGCTGAAGATGAAACTTCAGTACCCCATTCCTGCTTTCTCACCATACCCCTTGATTCCCCTAGTAGTAAGGACTTCATCGAACTCCTTTTTGAATATATTTAGTGAATTGGCCTCAACAACTTTCTGTGGTAGAGAATTCCACAGGTTCACCACTCTCTGGGTGAAGAAATTCCTGCTCATCTCGGTCCTAAATGGCTTCCCCCTTATCCTTAGACTGTGTCCCCTGGTTCTGGACTTCCCCAACTTTGGGAACATTCTTCCTGCATCTAACCTGTCTAACCCCGTCAGAATTTTAAACGTTTCTATGAGGTCCCCTCTCATTCTTCTGAACTCCAGTGAATACAAGCCCAGTTGATCCAGTCTTTCTTGATAGGTCAGTCCCGCCATCCCGCGAACCAGTCTGGTGAACCTTCGCTGCACTCCCTCAATAGCAAGAATGTCCTTCCTCAGGTTAGGAGACCAAAACTGTACACAATACTCCAGATGTGGCCTCACCACGGCCCTGCACAATTGTAGCAACACCTCCCTGCCCCTGTACTCAAATCCCCTCGCTATGAAGGCCAACATGCCATTTGCTTTCTTACCCGCCTGCTGTACCTGCATGCCAACCTTCAATGACTGATGTACCATGACACCCAGGTCTCACTAAACTTCCCCTTTTCCTGATCTGTCACCATTCAGATAATAGTCTGTCTCTCTGTTTTTACCACCAAAGTGGATAACCTCACATTTATCCACATTATACTTCATCTGCCATGCATTTGCCCACTCACCTAACCTATCCAAGTCTCTCTGCAGCCTCATAGCATCCTCCTCGCAGCTCACACTGCCCCCCAACTTAGTGTCATACGCAAATTTGGAGATACTACATTTAATCCCCTCGTCTAAATCATTAATGTACAGTGTAAACAGCTGGGGCCCCAGCACAGAACCTTGCGGTACCCCACTAGTCACTGCCTGCCATTCTGAAAAGTCCCCATTTACTCCTACTCTTTGCTTCCTGTCTGACAACCAGTTCTCAATCCATGTCAGCACACTACCCCCAATCCCATGTGCTTTAACTTTGCACATTAATCTCTTGTGTGGGACCTTGTCGAAAGCCTTCTGAAAGTCCAAATATACCACATCAACTGGTTCTCACTTGTCCACTCTACTGGAAACATCCTCAAAAAATTCCAAAAGATTTGTCAAGCATGATTTCCCTTTCACAACTCCATGCTGACTTGGACCTATCATATTACCTCTTTCCAAATGCACTGTTATGACATCCTTAATAATTGATTCCATCATTTTACCCACTACCGATGTCAGTCTGACCGGTTTATAATTCCCTGTTTTCTCTATCCCTCCTTTTTTAAAAAGTGGGGTTACATTGGGTACCCTCCACTCCATAGGAACTGATCCAGAGTCAATGGAATGTTGGAAAATGACTGTCAATGTATCCACTATTTCCAAGACCACCTCATTAAGTACTCTGGGATGCAGTCCATCAGGCCCTGGGGATTTATCGGCCTTCAATCCCATCAATTTCCCCAACTAAATTTCCCGACTAATAAGGATTTCCCTCAGTTCCTCCTCCTTACTAGACAATCCGAACCCTTTTGTATCCGGAAGGTTCTTTGTGTCCTCCTCAGTGAATACGGAACCAAAGTACTTGTTCAATTGGTAATCCATTTCTTTGTTCCCCGTTATGACTTCCCCTGATTCTGACTGCAGGGGACCTACGTTTGTCTTTACTAACCTTTTTCTCTTTACATATCTATAGAAACTTTTGCAATCCTTCTTAATGTTCCCTGCAAGCTTCTTCTCGTACTCTATTTTCCCTGCCCTAATCAAACCGTTTGTCCTCTTCTGCTGAGTTCTAAATTTCTCCCAAACCCCGGGATCGCGGCTATTTCTGGCCAATTTGTATGCCACTTCCTTGACTTTAATGCTATCCCTGATTTCGCTTAGAACACATCCTGTCTGTAGAACACCTCCTGAATGTAGAACACATCCAGACTATGGAACACATCCTGACTGTGCTTCATATCGTAACTGTGGAACACATCCTGTCTGCAGAACACATCCTGACTGTAGAACACATCCTGACTGTAGAACACATCCTGACTTTCGAACACATCCTTACTGTGGTACACATCCTGACTGTAGAACACATCCTGACTGTAGAACATATCCTGACTGTGGAACACATCCTGGCTGTAGAAGAGATCCCGACTGTAGAACACATCCTGACTGTGGAACACATCCTGACTGTTGAACACATCCTGACTATAGTACACATCCTGACTATGGAACACATCCTGACTGTGGAACACATCCTGACTATAGAACACATCCTGACGGCAGAACACATCCTCTCTGTAGAACGCATCCTGACTTTAGAACACATCCTGACTGTGGATCACATCCTGACTGTGGAACACATCCAGATTGTCGATCACATCCTGACTGTAGAACACATCTAGACTATGGAACACATCCTGACTGTGGAACATTTCCTGACTGTAGAAAACATACTGACTGGAGAACACATCCTGACTCTGGAACATATCCTGACTGTAGAACAAATCCTGATTGTAGAACACATCCTGACTGTGGGACACATCATGACTGTGCAACACATTCCGACTATAGAACACATCCTAACTGTAGAACACATGCTGACTGTGAATCACATCCTGACTTTAGAACACATCCTGACTGTAGAAAACATCCTGACTGTCGATCAAATCCTGACTGTGGAACACATCCTGACTGTAGAACACATCCTGACTTTAAAACATAACCCTAACCCTAACCCTAACACCACCAGCACCACCACCACCACGACGACGACGACGACGACGAAGACGACGATGACCCTAAATGATGATGATGATAACCCTAACCGTAAAACCCTAACCCTAACCCTAACCCAAACCCTAACCCTTACCCTAATCCTAACCTTAACACTAACCCTAAACCTAATCCAAACCCTAACCCTAACCCTAACCGATAACCCTAAGCCTAAACCTAACCCTAACCCTAACCCTAAGCCTAAGCCTAACCCTAACCCTAACTCTAACCTTAACCCTAATCCTAACCCTAACCCGAAGCCTAACCCTAACCCTAACCCGAACCCTAACCCTAACCCTAAGCCTAACCCTAACACTAACCCAAACCCGAACCCTTACCCTAACCGTAACCCCAACACTAATCCTAACCCTAATCCTAACCCTAACCCTAACACTAACCCTAACCCTAAGCCTAAGCCTAACCCTAACCCTAACCCTAAGCCTAAGCCGAACCCTAACCCTAACCCTAACCTTAACCCTAACCCTAACACTAACCCTAACCCTAACCCTAACCCTAACCCTTACCCTAACCCTAACCCTAACCCTAAATGATGAAGATGATGATGATGATGATGATGACCTAACCGTAACTCTAACCCTAACCCTAACCATAAATGAAGATGATAATGATGATGATGATGATGACCCTAACCCTAACCCTAACCCTAAGCCTAAACCTAACACTAAATTATGATGATGATGATGATGATGACCCTAACCCTAACCCTAAACCTAACCCTAACCCTAAGCCTAACCTTAATCCTAACCCTAACCCTAACCCTAACCCTAACCTTAATCCTAACCCTATGCCTAATACTAACACTCACTCTAACCCTAAACCTAAGCCTAACCCTAACACTAACCCTAACCCTAACCCTAACCCTAACCCTAACATTAACCCTAACCCTAATCCTAACACTTACCCTAACCTCTCACCCTAACCCTAACCCGAACCCTAAAACCTAACCCTAACACTAACCCTTACCCTAACCCTAACCGTAACCCTAACGCTAACCTAACCCTAACCACTAACCCTAACCCTAACCCTAAGCCTAAACCCTAACCATAACCCTAACCCGAACCCTAACCCCTAACCCAAACCC